>NC_090388.1:89794845-89845257 GCF_036365525.1 Heterodontus francisci | reverse complement strand
TGATAGTTAGCTGAAGAGAAAACATCTGCAGGGTTGCGAAAAAGGTGGGGAGTGGGACTAGCTGACATGTTCTTGCAGAGAACTGGTACGAACATGACAGGTTGAATGGCCTCCTTCTGTGCTGTAAACATTGTCCGATTCTATAAAGACTGACAAAGCCCCATGATCTGATGGTTTCCACACCAGGGTTTTATCGCATTGAGTGAGGAAATTGCAGGTGTTTTTGTTATGATCAATTAGTTTCATGGTTTATATTTTTAGAGGTTACTTTTAGCTTTGGGAAATTACATTTTTAAATGTAAGGTAATTGAAACGCTGGATTTAAAAGTTACCAGACCACCCAAGATATTTACACTTTTTAAAGGTTTTTCCATATGTACTTAGAGTTACAGAGGGTCAGTGCTGGAGGGGTGAGTGCCATATAACAGTAGATGGGCCCATTTAGTTGGGGAACTGAGGACAGTAAGTGTGAAGAGAATTGCCTTGTCTTTGTTAGCAATGTAAATTATTCATGTAGGCTCAGGATCAAAGGTTTTGTTTTGAAGCCAGAAGTTAAATTAGTTTAAATTTCTATCTGGGGAATTCCAAGTATACCATGTTGCTATGGAGCTAGATTCTGCAGGGAGATATCCTTTGGGTGTTTAATCTCTGATTTCTCAAAGTCAGTCTGTGTTTTGGGGCAGCTTGGACCAGGTGGAGAATCTGCCAGAAGCTAGGACAAAGCAGCCAGGCCATCAGGAACCAGGCTGTTTCTGATTTGGCGACATTATGCAAGGGTTTGAGTGAGGCCTGTGCTCAGGCTGGGGAAATCCAAATTGGTGAGGTGTTGAAGTAGGGCTGGAAGGTTCGCCTAGCTGCTTTCTGGAGGGAGAATCCCCAAAAAACGCCTCACCTCGCAAGATAGCCAGGAAACTAAGGACAGTCAAAGTGAATTCCTAAGAGCTGTGACACGCCTTAGACTGGTTCCAGGAGAAGTGAATGAGCCCTGAGGATCCTGTAAAGTATAGTGGAACTCTGAATTTCTTTTGAAAAAGTTACTGGTCTCTACCGAGATCATAACGCTTTAGCCATAATCTTCCAAGATGCCCACTATCAACGTTCTGGGGATTATCATTGACCAGAAACTGAACTGGAGCAGCCATATAAATACTGTAGCTACGAGAGCAGATCAGAGCCTGGGAATTCTGCAGTGAGTAACTCACCTCCTGACTCCACCATCTACAAGGCACAAGTCAGGAGTGTAATGGAATACTCCCCACTTGCCTGGATGAATACGGCTTCCAAAACACTCAAGAAGCTCGACACCATCCAGGACAAAGTAGCCCTTTCGATCAGCACAGTATCTTCCACCTCAAATATTAATTCCCTCCACCACCGACGCACAGTGGCAGCAGTGTGTACCATCTGCAAGATGCACTGCAACAATTCACCAAGGCTCCTTCGAAAGCACCTTCCGAACCCGCAACCTCTACCAACTAGAAGGACAAGGGCAGCAAATACATGGGAACACCACCACCTGCGAGTTCCCCTCAAGTCACACACAATCCTGACTTGGAACTATATCGTCGTTCCTTCACTGTCGCTGGGTCAAGATCCTGGAACTCCCTTCCTAACAGCACTGTGGGTATACCTACCCCAAATGGACTGCAGTGGGTAAAGAAGGCAACTCACCACCACCTTCTCAAGGGCAATTAGGGATGGGCAATAAATGCTGTTGTTGACATTAATGTCCTTCCAATGAATTAATACATTTTAAACCGGGTTATTGGTATCAGTTGCTTTAATGGATGTTCTATTTCTGATTGGATAGAATGATGTATTATTTAATTACAGTATGAATACAGCTGGGACAGGTGCAGATGAAGCCTTTGACTATCTCTTCAAAATCGTGCTGATTGGAGATTCCAATATTGGCAAGACTTGTGTGGTTCACCGGTTCAAAACCGGAGTCTTCATCGAGAAACAGCAGAACACAATCGGAGTTGACTTCATCGTAAAAACATTGGACATCGAAGGAAAAAAAGTAAAGGTGGGGTCACCCACTGCCTCGCACTCACTCACTCCCTCCCACCCGTCCCCACTGCCTCGCACTCACTCACTCCCTCCCACCCGTCCCCACTGCCTCGCACTCACTCACTCCCTCCCACCCGTCCCCACTGCCTCGCACTCACTCACTCCCTCCCACCCGTCCCCACTGCCTCGCACTCACTCACTCCCTCCCACCCGTCCCCACTGCCTCGCACTCACTCACTCCCTCCCACCCATCCCCACTGCCTCGCACTCACTCACTCCCTCCCACCCGTCCCCACTGCCTCGCACTCACTCACTCCCTCCCACCCTCCCACCCGTCCCCGCTGCCTCGCACTCACTCACTCCCTCCCACCCGTCCCCGCTGCCTCGCACTCACTCACTCCCTCCCACCCGTCCCCGCTGCCTCGCACTCACTCAGTCCCTCCCACCCGTCCCCGCTGCCTCGCACTCACTCACTCCCTCCCACCCGTCCCCGCTGCCTCGCACTCACTCACTCCCTCCCACCCGTTCCCGCTGCCTCGCACTCACTCACTCCCTCCCACCCATCCCCACTGCCTCGCACTCACTCACTCCCTCCCACCCGTCCCCACTGCCTCGCACTCACTCACTCCCTCCCACCCTCCCACCCGTCCCCGCTGCCTCGCACTCACTCACTCCCTCCCACCCGTCCCCGCTGCCTCGCACTCACTCACTCCCTCCCACCCGTTCCCGCTGCCTCGCACTCACTCAGTCCCTCCCACCCGTCCCCGCTGCCTCGCACTCACTCACTCACTCCCTCCCACCCATCCCCGCTGCCTCGCACTCACTCACTCCCTCCCTCCCTCCAACCTGTCCCCACTGCCTCGCACTCACTCACTCCCTCCCACCCATCCCCACTGCCTCGCACTCACTCACTCCCTCCCTCCCTCCAACCTGTCCCCACTGCCTCGCACTCACTCACTCCCTCCCACCCGTCCCCACTGCCTCGCACTCCCTCCCACCCTCCCACCCATCCCCACTGCCTCGCACTCACTCACTCCCTCCCACCCGTCCCCACTGCCTCGCACTCACTCACTCCCTCCCACCCGTCCCCACTGCCTCGCACTCACTCACTCCCTCCCACCCGTCCCCACTGCCTCGCACTCACTCACTCCCTCCCACCCGTCCCCACTGCCTCGCACTCACTCACTCCCTCCCACCCGTCCCCACTGCCTCGCACTCACTCACTCCCTCCCACCCGTCCCACTGCCTCGCACTCACTCACTCCCTCCCACCCGTCCCCACTGCCTCGCACTCACTCACTCCCTCCCACCCTCCCACCCGTCCCCGCTGCCTCGCACTCACTCACTCCCTCCCACCCGTCCCCGCTGCCTCGCACTCACTCACTCCCTCCCACCCGTCCCCGCTGCCTCGCACTCACTCACTCCCTCCCACCCGTCCCCGCTGCCTCGCACTCACTCACTCACTCCCTCCCACCCATCCCCGCTGCCTCGCACTCACTCACTCCCTCCCTCCCTCCAACCTGTCCCCACTGCCTCGCACTCACTCACTCCCTCCCACCCATCCCCACTGCCTCGCACTCACTCAAAACCTCCCTCCCTCCAACCTGTCCCCACTGCCTCGCACTCACTCCCTCCCACCCGTCCCCACTGCCTCGCACTCACTCACTCCCTCCCACCCGTCCCCACTGCCTCGCACTCCCTCCCACCCTCCCACCCATCCCCACTGCCTCGCACTCACTCACTCCGTCCCACCCATCCCCACTGCCTCGCACTCACTCACTCCGTCCCACCCATCCCCACTGCCTCGCACTCACTCACTCCCTCCCACCCATCCCCACTGCCTCGCAATCACTCACTCCCTCCCACCCATCCCCACTGCCTCGCACTCACTCCCTCCCTCCCTCCAACCTGTCCCCACTGCCTCGCACTCACTCATTCCCTCCCACCCATCCCCACTGCCTCGCACTCACTCACTCCCTCCCTCCAACCTGTCCCCACTGCCTCGCACTCCCTCCCTCCCTCCACGCATCCCCACTGCCTCGCACTCACTCACTCCCTCCCACCCATCCGCACTGCCTCGCACTCACTCACTCCCTCCCACCCATCCCCACTGCCTCGTACTCACTCACTCCCTGCCACCCTCCCACCCATCCCCACTGCCTCGCACTCACTCACTCCCTCCCACCAGTCCCCACTGCCTCGCACTCACTCACTCCCTCCCACCCGTCCCCACTGCCTCGCACTCACTCCCTCCCTCCCTCCCACCCATCCCCACTGCCTCGCACTCACTCCCTCCCTCCCTCCAACCTGTCCCCACTGCCTCGCACTCACTCACTCCCTCCCACCCATCCCCACTGCCTCGCACTCACTCACTCCCTCCCACCCGTCCCCACTGCCTCGCACTCACTCACTCCCTCCCACCCGTCCCCACTGCCTCGCACTCACTCACTCCCTCCCACCCGTCCCCACTGCCTCGCACTCACTCACTCCCTCCCACCCCCCCACCCGTCCCCGCTGCCTCGCACTCACTCACTCCCTCCCACCCCCCCACCCGTCCCCGCTGCCTCGCACTCACTCACTCCCTCCCACCCGTCCCCGCTGCCTCGCACTCACTCACTCCCTCCCACCCATCCCCGCTGCCTCGCACTCACTCACTCCCTCCCACCCGTCCCCGCTGCCTCGCACTCACTCACTCCCTCCCACCCGTCCCCGCTGCCTCGCACTCACTCACTCACTCCCTCCCACCCATCCCCGCTGCCTCGCACTCACTCACTCCCTCCCTCCCTCCGACCTGTCCCTACTGCCTCGCACTCACTCACTCCCTCCCACCCATCCCCACTGCCTCGCACTCACTCACTCCCTCCCTCCCTCCCTCCAACCTGTCCCCACTGCCTCGCACTCACTCACTCCCTCCCACCCGTCCCCACTGCCTCGCACTCCCTCCCACCCTCCCACCCATCCCCACTGCCTCGCACTCACTCACTCCGTCCCACCCATCCCCACTGCCTCGCACTCACTCACTCCCTCCCACCCATCCCCACTGCCTCGCAATCACTCACTCCCTCCCACCCATCCCCACTGCCTCGCACTCACTCCCTCCCTCCCTCCAACCTGTCCCCACTGCCTCGCACTCACTCATTCCCTCCCACCCATCCCCACTGCCTCGCACTCACTCACTCACTCCCTCCCTCCAACCTGTCCCCGCTGCCTCGCACTCCCTCCCTCCCTCCCACGCATCCCCACTGCCTCGCACTCACTCACTCCCTCCCACCCATCCCCACTGCCTCGCACTCACTCACTCCCTCCCACCCATCCCCACTGCCTCGCCCTCACTCACTCCCTCCCACCCTCCCACCCATCCCCACTGCCTCGCACTCACTCACTCCCTCCCACCCGTCCCCACTGCCTCGCACTCACTCACTCCCTCCCACCCGTCCCCACTGCCTCGCACTCACTCACTCCCTCCCTCCCTCCAACCTGTCCCCACTGCCTCGCACTCACTCACTCCCTCCCACCCGTCCCCACTGCCTCGCACTCCCTCCCACCCTCCCACCCATCCCCACTGCCTCGCACTCACTCACTCCGTCCCACCCATCCCCACTGCCTCGCACTCACTCACTCCCTCCCCCCCATCCCCACTGCCTCGCAATCACTCACTCCCTCCCACCCATCCCCACTGCCTCGCACTCACTCCCTCCCTCCCTCCAACCTGTCCCCACTGTCTCGCACTCACTCATTCCCTCCCACCCATCCCCACTGCCTCGCACTCACTCACTCACTCCCTCCCTCCAACCTGTCCCCACTGCCTCGCACTCCCTCCCTCCCTCCCACGCATCCCCACTGCCTCGCACTCACTCACTCCCTCCCACCCGTCCCCACTGCCTCGCACTCACTCACTCCCTCCCACCCGTCCCCACTGCCTCGCACTCACTCACTCCCTCCCACCCGTCCCCACTGCCTCGCACTCACTCACTCCCTCCCACCCGTCCCCACTGCCTCGCACTCACTCACTCCCTGCCACCCTCCCACCCATCCCCACTGCCTCGCACTCACTCACTCCCTGCCACCCTCCCACCCGTCCCCACTGCCTCGCACTCACTCACTCCCTCCCACCCGTCCCCACTGCCTCGCACTCACTCACTCCCTCCCACCCGTCCCCACTGCCTCGCACTCACTCACTCCCTCCCACCCGTCCCCACTGCCTCGCACTCACTCCCTCCCTCCCTCCCCACCCATCCCCACTGCCTCGCACTCACTCCCTCCCTCCCTCCAACCTGTCCCCACTGCCTCGCACTCACTCACTCCCTCCCACCCATCCCCACTGCCTCGCACTCACTCACTCCCTCCCACCCGTCCCCACTGCCTCGCACTCACTCACTCCCTCCCACCCGTCCCCACTGCCTCGCACTCACTCACTCCCTCCCACCCGTCCCCACTGCCTCGCACTCACTCACTCCCTCCCACCCTCCCACCCGTCCCCGCTGCCTCGCACTCACTCACTCACTCCCTCCCACCCGTCCCCGCTGCCTCGCACTCACTCACTCCCTCCCACCCGTCCCCGCTGCCTCGCACTCACTCACTCCCTCCCACCCGTCCCCGCTGCCTCGCACTCACTCACTCACTCCCTCCCACCCATCCCCGCTGCCTCGCACTCACTCACTCCCTCCCTCCCTCCAACCTGTCCCCACTGCCTCGCACTCACTCACTCCCTCCCACCCATCCCCACTGCCTCGCACTCACTCACTCCCTCCCTCCCTCCAACCTGTCCCCACTGCCTCGCACTCACTCACTCCCTCCCACCCGTCCCCACTGCCTCGCACTCCCTCCCACCCTTCCCACCCATCCCCACTGCCTCGCACTCACTCACTCCGTCCCACCCATCCCCACTGCCTCGCACTCACTCACTCCCTCCCACCCATCCCCACTGCCTCGCAATCACTCACTGCCTCCCACCCATCCCCACTGCCTCGCACTCACTCCCTCCCTCCCTCCAACCTGTCCCCACTGCCTCGCACTCACTCATTCCCTCCCACCCATCCCCGCTGCCTCGCACTCCCTCCCTCCCTCCCTCCCACGCATCCCCACTGCCTCGCACTCACTCACTCCCTCCCACCCATCCCCACTGCCTCGCACTCACTCACTCCCTCCCACCCATCCCCACTGCTCGCACTCACTCACTCCTGCCACCCTCCCACCCATCCCCACTGCCTCGCACTCACTCACTCCCTCCCACCCGTCCCCACTGCCTCGCACTCACTCACTCCCTCCCACCCGTCCCCACTGCCTCGCACTCACTCCCTCCCTCCCTTCAACCTGTCCCCACTGCCTCGCACTCACTCACTCCCTCCCACCCATCCCCACTGGCTCGCACTCACTCACTCCCTCCCACCCGTCCCCACTGCCTCGCACTCACTCACTCCCTCCCACCCGTCCCCACTGCCTTGCACTCACTCACTCCCTCCCACCCGTCCCCACTGCCTCGCACTCACTCACTCCCTCCCACCCGTCCCACTGCCTCGCACTCACTCACTCCCTCCCACCCGTCCCCACTGCCTCGCACTCACTCACTCCCTCCCACCCGTCCCCACTGCCTCGCACTCACTCCCTCCCTCCCACCCGTCCCCACTGCCTCGCACTCACTCACTCACTCACTCCCTCCCACCCGTCCCCACTGCCTCGCACTCACTCACTCCCTCCCACCCGTCCCCACTGCCTCGCACTCACTCACTCCCTCCCTCCCTCCAACCTGTCCCCACTGCCTCGCACTCACTCACTCCCTCCCACCCGTCCCCACTGCCTCGCACTCCCTCCCACCCATCCCCACTGCCTCGCACTCACTCACTCCCTCCCACCCGTCCCCACTGCCTCGCACTCCCTCCCACCCATCCCCACTGCCTCGCACTCACTCACTCACTCCCTCCCACCCATCCCCACTGCCTCGCACTCACTCACTCCCTCCCACCCATCCCCACTGCCTCGCAATCACTCACTCCCTCCCACCCATCCCCACTGCCTCACAATCACTCACTCCGTCCCACCCATCCCCACTGCCTCGCAGTCACTCACTCCCTCCCTCCAACCTGTCCCACTGCCTCGCACTCACTCCCTCCCTCCCTCCAATCTGTCCCCACTGCCTCGCACTCACTCACTCCCTCCCACCCATCCCCACTGCCTCGCACTCACTCACTCCCTCCCTCCCTCCACCTGTCCCCGCTGCCTCGCACTCACTCACTCCCTCCCACCCATCCCCACTGCCTCGCACTCACTCACTCCCTCACTCCCACCCGTCCCCACTGCCTCGCACTCACTCACTCCCTCCCACCCATCCCCACTGCCTCGCACTCACTCACTCCCTCCCACCCTCCCACCCATCCCCACTGCCTCGCACTCACTCACTCCCTCCCACCCACCCATCCCCACTGCCTCGCACTCACTCACTCCCTCTCTCCCTCCAACCTGTCCCCGCTGCCTCGCACTCACTCACTCCCTCCCACCCTCCCACCAATCCCCGCTGCCTCGCACTCACTCACTCCCTCCCTCCCTCCAACCTGTCCCCGCTGCCTCGCACTCACTCACTCCCTCCCACCCATACCCATTGCCTCGCACTCACTCACTCCCTCCCTCCCTCCAACCTGTCCCCGCTGCCTCGCACTCACTCACTCCCTCCCACCCTCCCACCAATCCCCACTGCCTCGCACTCACTCCCTCCCTCCCTCCAACCTGTCCCCGCTGCCTCGCACTAACTCACTCACTCCCTCCCACCCGTCCCCGCTGCCTCACACTCACTCACTCCCTCCCACCCATCCCCACTGCCTCGCACTCACTCACTCCCTCCCACCCATCCCCACTGCCTCGCACTCACTCACTCCCTCCCTCCCACCCGTCCCCACTGCCTCGCACTCACTCACTCCCTCCCACCCATCCCCACTGCCTCGCACTCACTCACTCCCTCCCACCCATCCCCACTGCCTCGCACTCACTCACTCCCTCCCACCCACCCATCCCCACTGCCTCGCACTCACTCACTCCCTCCTCTCCCTCCAACCTGTCCCCGCTGCCTCGCACTCACTCACTCCCTCCCACCCTCCCACCAATCCCCACTGCCTCGCACTCACTCACTCCCTCCCACCCGTCCCCGCTGCCTCGCACTCACTCACTCCCTCCCTCCCTCCAACCTGTCCCCGCTGCCTCGCACTCACTCACTCCCTCCCACCCGTACCCGCTGCCTCGCACTCACTCACTCCCTCCCTCCCTCCAACCTGTCCCGCTGCCTCGCACTCACTCACTCACTCCCTCCCACCCGTCCCCGCTGCCTCGCACTCACTCACTCCCTCCCACCCATCCCCACTGCCTCGCACTCACTCACTTCCTCCCACCCATCCCCACTGCCTCGCACTCACTCACTCCCTCCCACCCATCCCCACTGCCTCGCACTCACTCACTCCCTCCCACCCATCCCCACTGCCTCGCACTCACTCACTCCCTCCCACCCGTCCCCACTGCCTCGCACTCACTCACTCCCTCCCACCCGTCCCCACTGCCTCGCACTCACTCACTCCCTCCCACCCATCCCCACTGCCTCGCACTCACTCACTCCCACCCTCCCTCCCTCCAACCTGTCCCCGCTGCCTCGCACTCACTCACTCCCTCCCACCCATCCCCACTGCCTCGCACTCACTCACTCCCTCCCACCCATCCCCACTGCCTCGCACTCACTCACTCCCTCCCACCCTCCCACCCGTCCCCACTGCCTCGCACTCACTCACTCCCTCCCACCCATCCCCACTGCCGCGCACTCACTCACTCCCTCCCTCCCTCCAACCTGTCCCCACTGCCTCGCACTCACTCACTCCCTCCCACCCGTCCCCACTGCCTCGCACTCACTCACTCCCTCCCACCCATCCCCACTGCCTCGCACTCACTCACTCCCTCCCTCCCTCCCACCCGTCCCCGCTGCCTCGCACTCACTCACTCCCTCCCACCAATCCCCACTGCCTCGCACTCACTCACTCCCTCCCTCCCTCCAACCTATCCCCGCTGCCTCGCACTCACTCACTGCCTCCCACCGGTCCCCGCTGCCTCGCACTCACTCAAAAACTCCCGTCCCTGCTGCCTCGCACTCACTCACTAACTCCCGTCCCCGCTGCCTCGCATTCACTCACTCGCACTCACTCACTCCCTCCCACACGTCCCCGCTGCCTCGCACTCACTCACTCCCTCCCACCCGTCCCCGCTGCCTCGCACTCACTCACTCGCACTCACTCACTCCCTCCCACCTGTCCCCGCTGCCTCGCACTCACTCACTCGCACTCACTCACTCCCTCCCACCAATCCCCACTGCCTCGCACTCACTCACTCAGTCCCTCCCACCCATCCCCGCTGCCTCGCACTCACTCACTCACTCCCGTCCCCGCTGCCTCGCACTCACTCACTCACTCCCGTCCCTGCTGCCTCGCACTCACTCACTCACTCCCATCCCCGCTGCCTCGCACTCACTCACTCACTCACTCACACTCACTCAGTCCCTCCCACCTGTCCCCGCTGCCTCGCACTCACTCACTCACTCCCGTCCCCGCTGCCTCGCACTCACTCACTCACTCCCGTCCCTGCTGCCTCGCACTCACTCACTCACTCCCATCCCCACTGCCTCGCACTCACTCACTCGCACTCACTCACTCCCACCCACCCGTCCCCGCTGCCTCGCACTCACTCACTAACTCCCGTCCCCACTGCCTCGCACTCACTCACTCCCTCCCACCCGTCCCCACTGCCTCGCACTCACTCACTCCCTCCCTCCCACCCTCCCACCCATCCCCACTGCCTCGCACTCACTCACTCCCTCCCACCCATCCCCACTGCCTCGCACTCACTCACTCCCTCCCACCCGTCCCCGCTGCCTCGCACTCACTCACTCCCTCCCACCCTCCCACCCATCCCCACTGCCTCGCACTCACTCACTCCCTCCCACCCGTCCCCGCTGCCTCGCACTCACTCACTCCCACCAGTCCCCGCTGCCTCGCACTCACTCACTCACTCCCACCCTCCCACCCATCCCCACTGCCTCGCACTCACTCGCACTCACTCACTCCCTCCCACCCATCCCTACTGCCTCGCACTCACTCACTCCCTCCCTCCCTCCAACCCGTCCCCGCTGCCTCGCACTCACTCACTCCCTCCCACCCATCCCCACTGCCTCGCACTCACTCGCTCCCTCCCACCCGTCCCCACTGCCTCGCACTCACTCACTCCCTCCCTCCCTCCAACCCGTCCCCGCTGCCTCGCACTCACTCACTCCCTCCCACCCATTCCCACTGCCTCGCACACACTCACTCCCTCCCACCCGTCCCCACTGCCTCGCACTCACTCACTCCCTCCCACCCATCCCCACTGCCTCGCACTCACTCACTCCCTCCAACCTGTCCCCACTGCCTCGCACTCACTCACTCACTCCCTCCCACCCATCCCCACTGCCTCGCACTCACTCACTCCCTCCCTCCCTCCAACCTGTCCCCACTGCCTCGCACTCACTCACTCCCTCCCACCCATCCCCACTGCCTCGCACTCACTCACTCCCTCCCTCCCTCCAACCTGTCCCCACTGCCTCGCACTCACTCACTCCCTCCCAGCCTCCCACCCATCCCCACTGCCTCGCACTCACTCACTCCCTCCCACCCGTCCCCGCTGCCTCGCACTCACTCACTCCCACCCATCCCCACTGCCTCGCACTCACTCACTCCCTCCCACCCATCCCCGCTGCCTCGCACTCACTCACTCCCTCCCACCCACCCCCAATGCCTCGCACTCACTCCCTCCCTCCCTCCCACCCATCCCCACTGCCTCGCACTCACTCCCTCCCTCCAACCTGTCCCCACTGCCTCGCACTCACTCACTCCCTCCCACCCTCCCACCAATCCCCGCTGCCTCGCACTCACTCACTCCCTCCCTCCCTCCAACCTGTCCCCGCTGCCTCGCACTCACTCACTCCCTCCCACCCATACCCATTGCCTCGCACTCACTCACTCCCTCCCTCCCTCCAACCTGTCCCCGCTGCCTCGCACTCACTCACTCCCTCCCACCCTCCCACCAATCCCCACTGCCTCGCACTCACTCCCTCCCTCCCTCCAACCTGTCCCCGCTGCCTCGCACTAACTCACTCACTCCCTCCCACCCGTCCCCGCTGCCTCGCACTCACTCACTCCCTCCCACCCATCCCCACTGCCTCGCACTCACTCACTCCCTCCCACCCATCCCCACTGCCTCGCACTCACTCACTCCCTCCCTCCCACCCGTCCCCACTGCCTCGCACTCACTCACTCCCTCCCACCCATCCCCACTGCCTCGCACTCACTCACTCCCTCCCACCCATCCCCACTGCCTCGCACTCACTCACTCCCTCCCACCCACCCATCCCCACTGCCTCGCACTCACTCACTCCCTCTCTCCCTCCAACCTGTCCCCGCTGCCTCGCACTCACTCACTCCCTCCCACCCTCCCACCAATCCCCACTGCCTCGCACTCACTCACTCCCTCCCACCCGTCCCCGCTGCCTCGCACTCACTCACTCCCTCCCTCCCTCCAACCTGTCCCCGCTGCCTCGCACTCACTCACTCCCTCCCACCCGTACCCATTGCCTCGCACTCACTCACTCCCTCCCTCCCTCCAACCTGTCCCCGCTGCCTCGCACTCACTCACTCCCTCCCTCCCTCCAACCTGTCCCCGCTGCCTCGCACTCACTCACTCACTCCCTCCCACCCGTCCCCGCTGCCTCGCACTCACTCACTCCCTCCCACCCATCCCCACTGCCTCGCACTCACTCACTCCCTCCCACCCGTCCCCACTGCCTCGCACTCACTCACTCCCTCCCACCCGTCCCCACTGCCTCGCACTCACTCACTCCCTCCCACCCATCCCCACTGCCTCGCACTCACTCACTCCCACCCTCCCTCCCTCCAACCTGTCCCCGCTGCCTCGCACTCACTCACTCCCTCCCACCCATCCCCACTGCCTCGCACTCACTCACTCCCTCCCACCCATCCCCACTGCCTCGCACTCACTCACTCCCTCCCACCCTCCCACCCGTCCCCACTGCCTCGCACTCACTCACTCCCTCCCACCCATCCCCACTGCCGCGCACTCACTCACTCCCTCCCTCCCTCCAACCTGTCCCCACTGCCTCGCACTCACTCACTCCCTCCCACCCGTCCCCACTGCCTCGCACTCACTCACTCCCTCCCACCCATCCCCACTGCCTCGCACTCACTCATTCCCTCCCTCCCTCCCACCCGTCCCCGCTGCCTCGCACTCACTCACTCCCTCCCACCAATCCCCACTGCCTCGCACTCACTCACTCCCTCCCTCCCTCCAACCTGTCCCCGCTGCCTCGCACTCACTCACTGCCTCCCACCCGTCCCCGCTGCCTCGCACTCACTCAAAAACTCCCGTCCCTGCTGCCTCGCACTCACTCACTAACTCCCGTCCCCGCTGCCTCGCACTCACTCACTCGCACTCACTCACTCCCTCCCACACGTCCCCGCTGCCTCGCACTCACTCACTCCCTCCCACCCGTCCCCGCTGCCTCGCACTCACTCACTCGCACTCACTCCCTCCCTCCCACCCGTCCCCGCTGCCTCGCACTCACTCACTCCCTCCCACCTGTCCCCGCTGCCTCGCACTCACTCACTCGCACTCACTCACTCCCTCCCACCAATCCCCACTGCCTCGCACTCACTCACTCAGTCCCTCCCACCCATCCCCGCTGCCTCGCACTCACTCACTCACTCCCGTCCCCGCTGCCTCGCACTCACTCACTCACTCCCGTCCCTGCTGCCTCGCACTCACTCACTCACTCCCATCCCCGCTGCCTCGCACTCACTCACTCACTCACACTCACTCAGTCCCTCCCACCTGTCCCCGCTGCCTCGCACTCACTCACTCACTCCCGTCCCCGCTGCCTCGCACTCACTCACTCACTCCTGTCCCTGCTGCCTCGCACTCACTCACTCACTCCCATCCCCACTGCCTCGCACTCACTCACTCACACTCACTCAGTCCCTCCCTCCCGTCCCTGCTGCCTCGCACTCACTCACTCCCTCCCGTCCCCGCTGCCTCGCACTCACTCCCTCCCTTCCGTCCCTGCTGCCTCGCACTCACTCACTCGCACTCACTCACTCCCACCCACCCGTCCCCACTGCCTCGCACTCACTCACTCCCTCCCACCCGTCCCCACTGCCTCGCACTCACTCACTCCCTCCCTCCCACCCTCCCACCCATCCCCACTGCCTCGCACTCACTCACTCCCTCCCACCCATCCCCACTGCCTCGCACTCACTCACTCCCTCCCACCCGTCCCCGCTGCCTCGCACTCACTCACTCCCTCCCACCCGTCCCCGCTGCCTCGCACTCACTCACTCCCTCCCACCCTCCCACCCATCCCCACTGCCTCGCACTCACTCACTCCCTCCCACCCGTCCCCGCTGCCTCGCACTCACTCACTCCCACCAGTCCCCGCTGCCTCGCACTCACTCACTCACTCCCTCCCTCCCACCCATCCCCACTGCCTCGCACTCACTCGCACTCACTCACTCCCTCCCACCCATCCCTACTGCCTCGCACTCACTCACTCCCTCCCTCCCTCCAACCCGTCCCCGCTGCCTCGCACTCACTCACTCCCTCCCACCCATCCCCACTGCCTCGCACTCACTCGCTCCCTCCCACCCGTCCCCGCTGCCTCGCACTCACTCACTCCCTCCCACCCATCCCCACTGCCTCGCACTCACTCACTCCCTCCAACCTGTCCCCACTGCCTCGCACTCACTCACTCACTCCCTCCCACCCATCCCCACTGCCTCGCACTCACTCACTCCCTCCCTCCCTCCAACCTGTCCCCACTGCCTCGCACTCACTCACTCCCTCCCACCCATCCCCACTGCCTCGCACTCACTCACTCCCTCCCTCCCTCCAACCTGTCCCCACTGCCTCGCACTCACTCACTCCCTCCCACCCTCCCACCCATCCCCACTGCCTCGCACTCACTCACTCCCTCCCACCCGTCCCCGCTGCCTCGCACTCACTCACTCCCACCCATCCCCACTGCCTCGCACTCACTCACTCCCTCCCACCCATCCCCGCTGCCTCGCACTCACTCACTCCCTCCCACCCACCCCCAATGCCTCGCACTCACTCCCTCCCTCCCTCCCACCCATCCCCACTGCCTCGCACTCACTCCCTCCCTCCAACCTGTCCCCACTGCCTCGCACTCACTCACTCCCTCCCACCCATCCCCACTGCCTCGCACTCACTCACTCACTCCCTCCCACCCGTCCCCACTGCCTCGCACTCACTCACTTCCTCCCACCCATCCCCACTGCCTCGTACTCACTCACTCCCTCCCTACAACCTGTCCCCACTGCCTCGCACTCACTCACTCACTCCCTCCCTCCCACCCATCCCCACTGCCTCGCACTCACTCACTCCCTCCCTTCCTCAAACCTGTCCCCACTGCCTCGCACTCACTCACTCCCTCCCACCCATCCCCACTGCCTCGCACTCACTCACTCCCTCCCTCCCTCCAACCTGTCCCCACTGCCTCGCACTCACTCACTCCCTCCCACCCGTCCCCACTGCCTCGCACTCCCTCCCACCCATCCCCACTGCCTCGCACTCAATCACTCACTCCCTCCCACCCATCCCCACTGCCTCGCACTCACTCACTCCCTCCCACCCTCCCACCCATCCCCACTGCCTCGCACTCACTCACTCCCTCCCACCCGTCCCCGCTGCCTCGCACTCACTCACTCCCACCCATCCCCACTGCCTCGCACTCACTCACTCCCTCCCACCCGTCCCCACTGCCTCGCACTCACTCACTCCCTCCCACCCGACCCCACTGCCTCGCACTCACTCACTCCCTCCCACCCATCCCCGCTGCCTCGCACTCACTCCCTCCCACCCATCCCCGCTGCCTCGCACTCACTCACTCCCTCCCACCCGTCCCCACTGCCTCGCACTCACTCACTCCCTCCCACCCGACCCCAATGCCTCGCACTCGCTCCCTCCCTCCCTCCCACCCATCCCCACTGCCTCGCACTCACTCCCTCCCTCCCTCCAACCTGTCCCCACTGCCTCGCACTCACTCACTCCCTCCCACCCATCCCCACTGCCTCGCACTCACTCACTCCCTCCCACCCGTCCCCACTGCCTCGCACTCACTCACTCCCTCCCACCCATCCCCACTGCCTCGTACTCACTCACTCCCTCCCTCCAACCTGTCCCCACTGCCTCGCACTCACTCACTCACTCACTCCCTCCCACCCATCCCCACTGCCTCGCACTCACTCGCTCCCTCCCTCCCTCCAACCTGTCCCCACTGCCTCGCACTCACTCACTCCCTCCCACCCATCCCCACTGCCTCGCACTCACTCCCTCCCTCCCTCCAACCTGTCCCCACTGCCTCGCACTCATTCACTCCCTCCCACCCGTCCCCACTGCCTCGCACTCCCTCCCACCCATCCCCACTGCCTCGCACTCACTCACTCCCTCCCACCGATCCCCACTGCCTCGCAATCACTCACTCCCTCCCACCCATCCCCACTGCCTCACAATCACTCACTCCGTCCCACCCATCCCCACTGCCTCGCAGTCACTCACTCCCTCCCTCCAACCTGTCCCCACTGCCTCGCACTCACTCCCTCCCTCCCTCCAACCTGTCCCCACTGCCTCGCACTCACTCACTCCCTCCCACCCATCCCCACTGCCTCGCACTCACTCACTCCCTCCCTCCTTCCAACCTGTCCCCGCTGCCTCGCACTCACTCACTCCCTCCCACCCATCCCCACTGCCTCGCACTCACTCACTCCCTCCCACCCTCCCACCCATCCCCACTGCCTCGCACTCACTCACTCCCTCCCACCCACCCATCCCCACTGCCTCGCACTCACTCACTCCCTCTCTCCCTCCAACCTGTCCCCGCTGCCTCGCACTCACTCACTCCCTCCCACCCTCACACCAATCCCCACTGCCTCGCACTCACTCACTCCCTCCTACCCGTCCCCGCTGCCTCGCACTCACTCACTCCCTCCCACCCATACCCATTGCCTCGCACTCACTCACTCCCTCCCTCCCTCCAACCTGTCCTCGCTGCCTCGCACTCACTCACTCCCTCCCACCCTCCCACCAATCCCCACTGCCTCGCACTCACTCACTCCCTCCCTCCCTCCCTCCAACCTGTCCCCACTGCATCGCACTCACACCCTCCCTCCCTCCAACCTGTCCCCACTGCCTCGCACTCACTCACTCCCTCCCACCCATCCCCACTGCCTCGCACTCACTCACTCCCTCCCTCCCTCCCTCCAACCTGTCCCCGCTGCCTCGCACTCACTCACTCCCTCCCACCCATCCCCACTGCCTCGCACTCACTCACTCCCTCCCACCCTCCCACCCATCCCCACTGCCTCGCACTCACTCACTCCCTCCCACCCACCCATCCCCACTGCCTCGCACTCACTCACTCCCTCCCTCCCTCCAACCTGTCCCCGCTGCCTCGCACTCACTCACTCCCTCCCACCCTCCCACCAATCCCCACTGCCTCGCACTCACTCACTCCCTCCCACCCGTCCCCGCTGCCTCGCACTCACTCACTCCCTCCCACCCATACCCATTGCCTCGCACTCACTCACTCCCTCCCTCCCTCCAACCTGTCCTAGCTGCCTCGCACTCACTCACTCCCTCCCACCCTCCCACCAATCCCCACTGCCTCGCACTCACTCACTCCCTCCCTCCCTCCAACCTGTCCCCGCTGCCTCGCACTCACTCACTCACTCCCTCCCACCTGTCCCCGCTGCCTCGCACTCACTCACTCCCTCCCACCCGTCCCCGCTGCCTCGCACTCACTCACTCCCTCCCACCCATCCCCACTGCCTCGCACTCACTCACTCCCTCCCACCCATCCCCACTGCCTCGCACTCACTCACTCCCTCCCACCCATCCCCACTGCCTCGCACTCACTCACTCCCTCCCACCCATCCCCACTGCCTCGCACTCACTCACTCCCTCCCACCCATCCCCACTGCCTCGCACTCACTCACTCCCTCCCACCCATCCCCACTGACTCGCACTCACTCACTCCCTCCCTCCCACCCGTCCCCACTGCCTCGCACTCACTCACTCCCTCCCACCCATCCCCGCTGCCTCGCACTCACTCACTCCCTCCCACCCATCCCCACTGCCTCGCACTCACTCACTCCCTCCCACCCACCCATCCCCACTGCCTCGCACTCACTCACTCCCTCTCTCCCTCCAACCTGTCCCCGCTGCCTCGCACTCACTCACTCCCTCCCACCCATACCCATTGCCTCGCACTCACTCACTCCCTCCCTCCCTCCAACCTGTCCCCGCTGCCTCGCACTCACTCACTCCCTCCCACCCTCCCACCAATCCCCACTGCCTCGCACTCACTCACTCCCTCCCTCCCTCCAACCTGTCCCCACTGCCTCGCACTCACTCACTCACTCCCTCCCACCCGTCCCCGCTGCCTCGCACTCACTCACTCCTCCCACCCATCCCCACTGCCTCGCACTCACTCACTCCCTCCCACCCATCCCCACTGCCTCGCGCTCACTCACTCCCTCCCACCCATCCCCACTGCCTCGCGCTCACTCACTCCCTCCCACCCATCCCCACTGCCTCGCACTCACTCACTCCCTCCCACCCATCCCCACTGCCTCGCACTCACTCACTCCCTCCCACCCATCCCCACTACCTCGCACTCACTCACTCCCTCCCTCCAACCTGTCCCCGCTGCCTCGCACTCACTCACTCCCTCCCACCCATCCCCACTGCCTCGCACTCATTCACTCCCTCCCACCCATCCCCACTGCCTCGCACTCACTCACTCCCTCCCACCCTCCCACCCGTCCCCACTGCCTCGCACTCACTCACTCCCTCCCACCCATCCCCACTGCCTCGCACTCACTCACTCCCTCCCTCCCTCCAACCTGTCCCCACTGCCTCGCACTCACTCACTCCCTCCCACCCGTCCCCACTGCCTCGCACTCACTCACTCCCTTTCACCCATCCCCACTGCCTCGCACTCACTCACTCACTCCCTCCCTCCCACCCGTCCCCGCTGCCTCGCACTCACTCACTCCCTCCCACCAATCCCCGCTGCCTCGCACTCACTCACTGCCTCCCACCCGTCCCCGCTGCCTCGCACTCACTCAAAAACTCCCGTCCCTGCTGCCTCGCACTCACTCACTAACTCCCGTCCCCGCTGCCTCGCACTCACTCACTCGCACTCACTCACTCCCTCCCACACGTCCCCGCTGCCTCGCACTCACTCACTCCCTCCCACCCGTCCCCGCTGCCTCGCACTCACTCACTCGCACTCACTCCCTCCCTCCCACACGTCCCCGCTGCCTCGCACTCACTCAATCCCTCCCACCTGTCCCCGCTGCCTCGCACTCACTCACTCGCACTCACCAATCCCCACTGCCTCGCACTCACTCACTCAGTCCCTCCCACCCGTCCCAGCTGCCTCGCACTCACTCACTCACTCCCGTCCCTGCTGCCTCGCACTCACTCACTCACTCCCATCCCCGCTGCCTCGCACTCACTCACTCACTCACACTCACTCAGTCCCTCCCACCCGTCCCCGCTGCCTCGCACTCACTCACTCGCATTCACTCACTCACTCCCTCCCACTCTCCCACCAATCCCCACTGCCTCGCACTCACTCCCTCCCTCCCACCCGTCCCCGCTGCCTCGCACTCACTCCCTCCCTCCCGTCCCCGCTGCCTCGCACTCACTCCCTCCCTCCCGTCCCCGCTGCCTCGCACTCACTCACTCCCTCCCACCCGTCCCCGCTGCCTTGCACTCACTCACTCCCTCCCGTCCCCGCTGCCTCGCACTCACTCACTCCCTCCCGTCCCCACTGCCTCGCACTCACTCACTCCCTTCCATCCCTGCTGCCTTGCACTCACTCACTCGCACTCACTCACTCCCACCCACCCGTCCCCGCTGCCTCGCGTTCACTCACTAACTCCCGTCCCCACTGCCTCGCACTCACTCACTCGCACTCACTCACTCCCACCCACCCGTCCCCGCTGCCTCGCACTCACTCACTCCCTCCCACCCATCCCCACTGCCTCGCACTCACTCACTCCCTCCCTCCTTCCAACCTGTCCCCGCTGCCTCGCACTCACTCACTCCCTCCCACCCATCCCCACTGCCTCGCACTCACTCACTCCCTCCCACCCTCCCACCCATCCCCACTGCCTCGCACTCACTCACTCCCTCCCACCCACCCATCCCCACTGCCTCGCACTCACTCACTCCCTCTCTCCCTCCAACCTGTCCCCGCTGCCTCGCACTCACTCACTCCCTCCCACCCTCACACCAATCCCCACTGCCTCGCACTCACTCACTCCCTCCTACCCGTCCCCGCTGCCTCGCACTCACTCACTCCCTCCCACCCATACCCATTGCCTCGCACTCACTCACTCCCTCCCTCCCTCCAACCTGTCCTCGCTGCCTCGCACTCACTCACTCCCTCCCACCCTCCCACCAATCCCCACTGCCTCGCACTCACTCACTCCCTCCCTCCCTCCCTCCAACCTGTCCCCACTGCATCGCACTCACACCCTCCCTCCCTCCAACCTGTCCCCACTGCCTCGCACTCACTCACTCCCTCCCACCCATCCCCACTGCCTCGCACTCACTCACTCCCTCCCTCCCTCCCTCCAACCTGTCCCCGCTGCCTCGCACTCACTCACTCCCTCCCACCCATCCCCACTGCCTCGCACTCACTCACTCCCTCCCACCCTCCCACCCATCCCCACTGCCTCGCACTCACTCACTCCCTCCCACCCACCCATCCCCACTGCCTCGCACTCACTCACTCCCTCCCTCCCTCCAACCTGTCCCCGCTGCCTCGCACTCACTCACTCCCTCCCACCCTCCCACCAATCCCCACTGCCTCGCACTCACTCACTCCCTCCCACCCGTCCCCGCTGCCTCGCACTCACTCACTCCCTCCCACCCATACCCATTGCCTCGCACTCACTCACTCCCTCCCTCCCTCCAACCTGTCCTAGCTGCCTCGCACTCACTCACTCCCTCCCACCCTCCCACCAATCCCCACTGCCTCGCACTCACTCACTCCCTCCCTCCCTCCAACCTGTCCCCGCTGCCTCGCACTCACTCACTCACTCCCTCCCACCTGTCCCCGCTGCCTCGCACTCACTCACTCCCTCCCACCCGTCCCCGCTGCCTCGCACTCACTCACTCCCTCCCACCCATCCCCACTGCCTCGCACTCACTCACTCCCTCCCACCCATCCCCACTGCCTCGCACTCACTCACTCCCTCCCACCCATCCCCACTGCCTCGCACTCACTCACTCCCTCCCACCCATCCCCACTGCCTCGCACTCACTCACTCCCTCCCACCCATCCCCACTGCCTCGCACTCACTCCCTCCCTCCCACCCGTCCCCACTGCCTCGCACTCACTCACTCCCTCCCACCCATCCCCGCTGCCTCGCACTCACTCACTCCCTCCCACCCATCCCCGCTGCCTCGCACTCACTCACTCCCTCCCACCCATCCCCACTGCCTCGCACTCACTCACTCCCTCCCACCCACCCATCCCCACTGCCTCGCACTCACTCACTCCCTCTCTCCCTCCAACCTGTCCCCGCTGCCTCGCACTCACTCACTCCCTCCCACCCATACCCATTGCCTCGCACTCACTCACTCCCTCCCTCCCTCCAACCTGTCCCCGCTGCCTCGCACTCACTCACTCCCTCCCACCCTCCCACCAATCCCCACTGCCTCGCACTCACTCACTCCCTCCCTCCCTCCAACCTGTCCCCACTGCCTCGCACTCACTCACTCACTCCCTCCCACCCGTCCCCGCTGCCTCGCACTCACTCACTCCTCCCACCCATCCCCACTGCCTCGCACTCACTCACTCCCTCCCACCCATCCCCACTGCCTCGCGCTCACTCACTCCCTCCCACCCATCCCCACTGCCTCGCGCTCACTCACTCCCTCCCACCCATCCCCACTGCCTCGCACTCACTCACTCCCTCCCACCCATCCCCACTGCCTCGCACTCACTCACTCCCTCCCACCCATCCCCACTACCTCGCACTCACTCACTCCCTCCCTCCAACCTGTCCCCGCTGCCTCGCACTCACTCACTCCCTCCCACCCATCCCCACTGCCTCGCACTCATTCACTCCCTCCCACCCATCCCCACTGCCTCGCACTCACTCACTCCCTCCCACCCTCCCACCCGTCCCCACTGCCTCGCACTCACTCACTCCCTCCCACCCATCCCCACTGCCTCGCACTCACTCACTCCCTCCCTCCCTCCAACCTGTCCCCACTGCCTCGCACTCACTCACTCCCTCCCACCCGTCCCCACTGCCTCGCACTCACTCACTCCCTTTCACCCATCCCCACTGCCTCGCACTCACTCACTCACTCCCTCCCTCCCACCCGTCCCCGCTGCCTCGCACTCACTCACTCCCTCCCACCAATCCCCGCTGCCTCGCACTCACTCACTGCCTCCCACCCGTCCCCGCTGCCTCGCACTCACTCAAAAACTCCCGTCCCTGCTGCCTCGCACTCACTCACTAACTCCCGTCCCCGCTGCCTCGCACTCACTCACTCGCACTCACTCACTCCCTCCCACACGTCCCCGCTGCCTCGCACTCACTCACTCCCTCCCACCCGTCCCCGCTGCCTCGCACTCACTCACTCGCACTCACTCCCTCCCTCCCACACGTCCCCGCTGCCTCGCACTCACTCAATCCCTCCCACCTGTCCCCGCTGCCTCGCACTCACTCACTCGCACTCACCAATCCCCACTGCCTCGCACTCACTCACTCAGTCCCTCCCACCCGTCCCAGCTGCCTCGCACTCACTCACTCACTCCCGTCCCTGCTGCCTCGCACTCACTCACTCACTCCCATCCCCGCTGCCTCGCACTCACTCACTCACTCACACTCACTCAGTCCCTCCCACCCGTCCCCGCTGCCTCGCACTCACTCACTCGCATTCACTCACTCACTCCCTCCCACTCTCCCACCAATCCCCACTGCCTCGCACTCACTCCCTCCCTCCCACCCGTCCCCGCTGCCTCGCACTCACTCCCTCCCTCCCGTCCCCGCTGCCTCGCACTCACTCCCTCCCTCCCGTCCCCGCTGCCTCGCACTCACTCACTCCCTCCCACCCGTCCCCGCTGCCTTGCACTCACTCACTCCCTCCCGTCCCCGCTGCCTCGCACTCACTCACTCCCTCCCGTCCCCACTGCCTCGCACTCACTCACTCCCTTCCATCCCTGCTGCCTTGCACTCACTCACTCGCACTCACTCACTCCCACCCACCCGTCCCCGCTGCCTCGCGTTCACTCACTAACTCCCGTCCCCACTGCCTCGCACTCACTCACTCGCACTCACTCACTCCCACCCACCCGTCCCCGCTGCCTCGCACTCACTCACTCCCTCCCACCCGTCCCCACTGCCTCGCACTCACTCACTCCCTCCCTCCCACCCTCCCACCCATCCCCACTGCCTCGCACTCACTCACTCCCTCCCACCCATCCCCGCTGCCTCGCACTCACTCACTCCCTCCCACCCTCCCACCCATCCCCACTGCCTCGCACTCACTCACTCCCTCCCACCCACCCATCCCCACTGCCTCGCACTCACTCACTCCCTCTCTCCCTCCAACCTGTCCCCGCTGCCTCGCACTCACTCACTCCCTCCCACCCACCCATCCCCACTGCCTCGCACTCACTCACTCCCTCTCTCCCTCCAACCTGTCCCCGCTGCCTCGCACTCACTCACTCCCTCCCACCCATACCCATTGCCTCGCACTCACTCACTCCCTCCCTCCCTCCAACCTGTCCCCGCTGCCTCGCACTCACTCACTCCCTCCCACCCTCCCACCAATCCCCACTGCCTCGCACTCACTCACTCCCTCCCTCCCTCCAACCTGTCCCCACTGCCTCGCACTCACTCACTCACTCCCTCCCACCCGTCCCCGCTGCCTCGCACTCACTCACTCCTCCCACCCATCCCCACTGCCTCGCACTCACTCACTCCCTCCCACCCATCCCCACTGCCTCGCGCTCACTCACTCCCTCCCACCCATCCCCACTGCCTCGCACTCACTCACTCCCTCCCACCCATCCCCACTGCCTCGCACTCACTCACTCCCTCCCACCCATCCCCACTGCCTCGCACTCACTCACTCCCTCCCTCCCTCCCTCCCTCCCTCCAACCTGTCCCCGCTGCCTCGCACTCACTCACTCCCTCCCACCCATCCCCACTGCCTCGCACTCATTCACTCCCTCCCACCCATCCCCACTGCCTCGCACTCACTCACTCCCTCCCACCCTCCCACCCGTCCCCACTGCCTCGCATTCACTCACTCCCTCCCACCCATCCCCACTGCCTCGCACTCACTCACTCCCTCCCTCCCTCCAACCTGTCCCCACTGCCTCGCACTCACTCACTCCCTCCCACCCGTCCCCACTGCCTCGCACTCACTCACTCCCTTTCACCCATCCCCACTGCCTCGCACTCACTCACTCACTCCCTCCCTCCCACCCGTCCCCGCTGCCTCGCACTCACTCACTCCCTCCCACCAATCCCCGCTGCCTCGCACTCACTCACTGCCTCCCACCCGTCCCCGCTGCCTCGCACTCACTCAAAAACTCCCGTCCCTGCTGCCTCGCACTCACTCACTAACTCCCGTCCCCGCTGCCTCGCACTCACTCACTCGCACTCACTCACTCCCTCCCACACGTCCCCGCTGCCTCGCACTCACTCACTCCCTCCCACCCGTCCCCGCTGCCTCGCACTCACTCACTCGCACTCACTCCCTCCCTCCCACACGTCCCCGCTGCCTCGCACTCACTCAGTCCCTCCCACCTGTCCCCGCTGCCTCGCACTCACTCACTCGCACTCACTCACTCCCTCCCACCAATCCCCACTGCCTCGCACTCACTCACTCACTCCCGTCCCTGCTGCCTCGCACTCACTCACTCACTCCCATCCCCGCTGCCTCGCACTCACTCACTCACTCACACTCACTCAGTCCCTCCCACCCGTCCCCGCTGCCTCGCACTCACTCACTCGCATTCACTCACTCACTCCCTCCCACTCTCCCACCAATCCCCACTGCCTCGCACTCACTCCCTCCCTCCCACCCGTCCCCGCTGCCTCGCACTCACTCACTCGCACTCACTCACTCCCTCCCACCAATCCCCACTGCCTCGCACTCACTCACTCACTCCCGTCCCTGCTGCCTCGCACTCACTCACTCACTCCCATCCCCGCTGCCTCGCACTCACTCACTCACTCACACTCACTCAGTCCCTCCCACCCGTCCCCGCTGCCTCGCACTCACTCACTCGCATTCACTCACTCACTCCCTCCCACTCTCCCACCAATCCCCACTGCCTCGCACTCACTCCCTCCCTCCCACCCGTCCCCGCTGCCTCGCACTCACTCCCTCCCTCCCGTCCCCGCTGCCTCGCACTCACTCCCTCCCTCCCGTCCCCGCTGCCTCGCACTCACTCACTCCCTCCCACCCGTCCCCGCTGCCTTGCACTCACTCACTCCCTCCCGTCCCCACTGCCTCGCACTCACTCCCTCCCTTCCGTCCCTGCTGCCTTGCACTCACTCACTCGCACTCACTCACTCCCACCCACCCGTCCCCGCTGCCTCGCGTTCACTCACTAACTCCCGTCCCCACTGCCTCGCACTCACTCACTCGCACTCACTCACTCCCACCCACCCGTCCCCGCGGCCTCGCACTCACTCACTCCCTCCCACCCGTCCCCACTGCCTCGCACTCACTCACTCCCTCCCTCCCACCCTCCCACCCATCCCCACTGCCTCGCACTCACTCACTCCCTCCCACCCATCCCCACTGCCTCGCACTCACACACTCCCTCCCACCCGTCCCCACTGCCTCGCACTCACTCACTCCCTCCCTCCCTCCAACCCGTCCCCGCTGCCTTGCACTCACTCACTCCCTCCCACCCATCCCCACTGCCTCGCACACACTCACTCACTCCCTCCCACCCGTCCCCGCTGCCTCGCACTCACTCCCTCCCAGCCTACCACCCATCCCCACTGCCTCGCACTCACTCACTCCCTCCCACCCATCCCCACTGCCTCGCACACACTCACTCCCTCCCACCCGTCCCCGCTGCCTCGCACTCACTCACTCCCTCCCACCCTACCACCCATCCCCACTGCCTCGCACTCACTCACTCCCTCCCACCCGTCCCCGCTGCCTTGCACTCACTCACTCCCACCAGTCCCCGCTGCCTCGCACTCACTCACTCACTCCCACCCTCCCACCCATCCCCACTGCCTCGCACTCACTCACTCCCTCCCTCCCTCCAACCTGTCCCCGCTGCCTCGCACTCACTCACTCCCTCCCACCCATCCCCACTGCCTCGCACTCACTCACTCCCTCCCACCCGTCCCCACTGCCTCGCACTCACTCACTCCCTCCCTCCCTCCAGCCCGTCCCCGCTGCCTCGCACTCACTCACTCCCTCCCACCCATCCCCACTGCCTCGCACACACTCACTCCCTCCCACCCGTCCCCACTGCCTCGCACTCACTCACTCCCTCCCACCCATCCTCACTGCCTCGCACTCACTCACTCCCTCCCTCCAACCTGTCCCCACTGCCTCGCACTCACTCACTCCCTCCCACCCATCCCCACTGCCTCGCACTCACTCACTCACTCCCTCCCTCCCTCCAACCTGTCCCCACTGCCTCGCACTCACTCACTCCCTCCCTTCAACCTGTCCCCACTGCCTCGCACTCACTCACTCCCTCCCACCCATCCCCACTGCCTCGCACTCACTCACTCCCTCCCACCCGTCCCCGCTGCCTCGCACTCACTCACTCCCACCCATCCCCACTGCCTCGCACTCACTCACTCCCTCCCACCCGTCCCCACTGCCTCGCACTCACTCACTCCCTCCCTCCCATCCCCGCTGCCTCACACTCACTCACTCCCTCCCATCCCCGCTGCCTCGCACTCACTCACTCCCTCCCTCCCATCCCTGCTGCCTCGCACTCACTCCCACCCTCCCTCCCATCCCCACTGCCTCGCACTCACTCCCACCCTCCCTCCCATCCCCACTGCCTCGCACTCACTCCCTCCCTCCCATCCCTGCTGCCTCGCACTCATCCCTCCCTCCCTCCCATCCCCGCTGCCTCGCACTCACTCACTCCCTCCCTCACGTCCCGGCTGCCTCGCACTCACTCCCTCCCTCCCTCACGTCCCTGCTGCCTCGCACTCACTCCCTCCCTCCCTCACGTCCCCGCTGCCTCGCACTCACTCCCTCCATCCCTCACGTCCCCGCTGCCTCGCACTCACTCCCTCCCTCCCTCACGTCCCTGCTGCCTCGCACTCACTCACTCCCTCCCTCCCACTCACTCCCTCCCTCCCTCCCATCCCCGCTGCCTCGCACTCACTCCCTCCCTCCCATCCCCGCTGCCTCGCACTCACTCCCTCCCTCACGTCCCCCATGCCTCGCACTCACTCCCTCCCTCACGTCCCCGCTGCCTCGCACTCACTCCCTCCCTCACGTCCCCGCTGCCTCGCACTCACTCCCTCCCTCACGTCCCCGCTGCCTCGCACTCACTCCCTCCCTCACGTCCCCGCTGCCTCGCACTCACTCCCTCCCTCACGTCCCCGCTGCCTCGCACTCACTCCCTCCCTCACGTCCCCGCTGCCTCGCACTCACTCCCTCCCTCCCTCCCCATCCCCGCTGCCTCGCACTTACTCCCTCCCTCCCTCCCGTCCCTGCTGCCTCGCACTCACGAACTCACTGAGTGCAGTTGTGTCTCAAACGGGGTTTGGTGTCTCACCCTCCCCTTGATCTTGGTGCTGTTCAGGGGTGGGTTCGGGGTGTACTGTGGGACTTAGGGGTTTGGTGATAGTGTGGGGTTTGGCTGTACGGGGTGGGGTAGGAATGCGATTGTGATGGGGGACACGGTGAACGGCAGTTAGGGTGCAGTGGGGAAGGGGACACTGTGAAGGGGGATAGGGTGCAGTGGGGAAGGGGACACTGTGAAGGGGGATAGGGTGCAGTGGGGAATGGGACACTGTGAAGGGGGATAGGGTGCAGTGGGGAATGGGACACTGTGAAGGGGGATAGGGTGCAGTGGGGAATGGGACACTGAAGGGGGATAGGGTGCAGTTGGGAAGGGGACACGGTGGAGGGGGATAGGGTGCAGTGGGGAAGGGGACACAGTGGAGGGGGATAGCGTGCAGTGGGGAAGAGGACACGGTGGAGGGGTATAGGGTGCAGTGGGGAATGGGACACTGAAGGGGGATAGGGTGCAGTGGGGAAGGGGACACGGTGGAGGGTGATGGGGTGCAGTGGGGAAGGCGACACGGTGGAGGGGGATAGGGTGCAGTGGGGAAGAGGACACGGTGGAGGGGGATAGGGTGCAGTGGGGAAGAGGACACGGTGGAGGGGTATCGGGTGCAGTGGGGAAGGGGACACTGTGGAGGGGGATAGGGTGCAGTGGGGAAGGGGACACGGTGGAGGGGGATAGGGTGCAGTGGGGAAGAGGACACTGTGAAGGGGGATAGGGTGCAGTGGGGAAGAGGACACGGTGGAGGGGGATAGGGTGCAGTGGGGAAGAGGACACGGTGGAGGGGTATCGGGTGCAGTGGGGAAGGGGACACTGTGGAGGGGGATAGGGTGCAGTGGGGAAGGGGACACGGTGGAGGGGGATAGGGTGCAGTGGGGAAGAGGACACGGTGGAGGGGTATCGGGTGCAGTGGGGAAGGGGACACTGTGGAGGGGGATAGGGTGCAGTGGGGAAGGGGACACGGTGGAGGGGTATCGGGTGCAGTGGGGAAGGGGACACGGTGCTGGGGGATAGAGTGCAGTGGGGAATGGGACACTGAAGGGGGATAGGGTGCAGTGGTGAAGGGGACACTGTGAAGGGGGATAGGGTGCAGTGGGGAAGGGGACACAGTGGAGGGGGATAGGGTGCAGTGGGGAAGGGGACACTGTGAAGGGGGATAGGGTGCAGTGGGGAAGGGGACACGGTGGAGGGTGATAGGGTGCAGTGGGGAAGGGGACACGGTGGAGGGGGATAGAGTGCAGTGGGGAAGGGGACACTGTGAAGGGGGATAGGGTGCAGTGGGGAAGGGGAGACGGTGGAGGGTGATCGGGTGCAGTGGGGAAGGGGAGACGGTGGAGGGTGATAGGGTGCAGTGGGGAAGGGGACACTGAAGGGGGATAGGGTGCAGTGCGGAAGGGGACACGGTGGAGGGGGAAAGGGTGCAGTGGGGAAGGGAACACTGAAGGGGGATAGGGTGCAGTGGGGAAGGGGTCACGGTGGAGGGGGATAGGGTGCAGTGGGGAAGGGGACACGGTGGAGCGGGATAGGGTGCAGTGGGGAAGGGGACACGGTGGAGGGTTATCGGGTGCAAAGGGGAAGGGGACACGGTGGAGGGGGATAGGGTGCAGTGGGGAAGAGGACACTGTGAAGGGGGATAGGGTGCAGTGGGGAAGAGGACACGGTGGAGGGGGATAGGGTGCAGTGGGGAAGAGGACACGGTGGAGGGGTATCGGGTGCAGTGGGGAAGGGGACACTGTGGAGGGGGATAGGGTGCAGTGGGGAAGGGGACACGGTGGAGGGGGATAGGGTGCAGTGGGGAAGAGGACACGGTGGAGGGGTATCGGGTGCAGTGGGGAAGGGGACACTGTGGAGGGGGATAGGGTGCAGTGGGGAAGGGGACACGGTGGAGGGGTATCGGGTGCAGTGGGGAAGGGGACACTGTGGAGGGGGATAGGGTGCAGTGGGGAAGGGGACACGGTGGAGGGGTATCGGGTGCAGTGGGGAAGGGGACACGGTGCTGGGGGATAGAGTGCAGTGGGGAATGGGACACTGAAGGGGGATAGGGTGCAGTGGTGAAGGGGACACTGTGAAGGGGGATAGGGTGCAGTGGGGAAGGGGACACAGTGGAGGGGGATAGGGTGCAGTGGGGAAGGGGACACTGTGAAGGGGGATAGGGTGCAGTGGGGAAGGGGACACGGTGGAGGGTGATAGGGTGCAGTGGGGAAGGGGACACGGTGGAGGGGGATAGAGTGCAGTGGGGAAGGGGACACTGTGAAGGGGGATAGGGTGCAGTGGGGAAGGGGAGACGGTGGAGGGTGATCGGGTGCAGTGGGGAAGGGGACACGGTGGAGGGGGAGAGTGTGCAGTGGGGAAGGGGACACTGAAGGGGGATAGGGTGCAGTGCGGAAGGGGACACGGTGGAGGGGGAAAGGGTGCAGTGGGGAAGGGAACACTGAAGGGGGATAGGGTGCAGTGGGGAAGGGGTCACGGTGGAGGGGGATAGGGTGCAGTGGGGAAGGGGACACGGTGGAGCGGGATAGGGTGCAGTGGGGAAGGGGACACGGTGGAGGGTTATCGGGTGCAAAGGGGAAGGGGACACGGTGCTGGGGGATAGAGTGCAGTGGGGAAGGGGACACGGTGGAGGTTGATAGGGTGCAGTGGAGAAGGGGACACTGTGGAGGGTTATCGGGTGCAAAGGGGAAGGGGACACGGTGCTGGGGGATAGAGTGCAGTGGGGAAGGGGACACGGTGGAGGGGGATAGAGTGCAGTGGGGAAGGGGACACTGTGAAGGGGGATAGGGTGCAGTGGGGAAGGGGACACGGTGGAGGGGGATAGAGTGCAGTGGGGAAGGGGACATTGTGAAGGGGGTATCGGGTGCAGTGGGGAAGGGGACACTGTGGAGGGGGATAGGGTGCAGTGAGGAAGGGGATACGGTGGAGGGGGATAGAGTGCAGTGGGGAAGGGGAGACTGTGAAGGGGGATAGGGTGGAGTGGGGAAGGGGACGCGGTGGAGCGTGATGGGCTGCAGTGGGGAAGGGGACACTGTGAAGGGGGACAGGGTGCAGTGGGGAAGGGGACACGGTGGAGGGGTATCGGGTGCAGTGGGGAAGGGGACACGGTGCTGGGGGATAGAGTGCAGTGGGGAAGGGGACACGGTGGAGGTTGATAGGGTGCAGTGGGAAAGGGCACACTGTGAAGGGGGATAGGGTGCAGTGGGGAAGGGGACACAGTGGAGGGGGATAGGGTGCAGTGGGGAAGGGGACACTGTGAAGGGGGATAGAGTGCAGTGGGGAAGGGGAGACTGTGAAGGGGGATAGGGTGCAGTGGGGAAGGGGACGCGGTGGAGGGTGATGGGGTGCAGTGGGGAAGGGGACACTGTGGAGTGGGATAGGGTGCAGTGGGGAAGGGGACACTGTGGAGGGTGATGGGGTGCAGTGGGGAAGGGGACACTGTGCAGTGGGATAGGGTGCAGTGGGGAAGGGGACACTGTGGAGGGGGATAGAGTGCAGTGGGGAAGGGGACACTGTGAAGGGGGATAGGGTGCAGTGCGGAAGGGGACACGGTGGAGGGGGATAGGGTGCAGTGGGGAAGGGAACACGGTGGAGGGTGATGGGATGCAGTGGGGAAGGGGTCACGGTGGAGGGGGATAGGGTGCAGTGGGGAAGGGGACACGGTGGAGGGGGATAGGGTGCAGTGGGGAAGGGGACACGGTGGGGGGATATCGGGTGCAGTGGGCAAGGGGACACGGTGCTGGGGGACAGAATGCAGTGGGGAAGGGGACACGGTGGAGGTTGATAGGGTGCAGTGGGGAAGGGGACACGGTGGAGGGGGATAGAGTACAGTGGGGAGGGGGATAGGGTGCAGTGGGGAAGGGGACACTGGAGGGGGATAGGGTGCAGTGGGGAAGGAGACATGGTGGAGGGTGATAGGGTGCAGTGGGGAAGGGGACACGGTGGAGGGGGATAGAGTGCAGTGGGGAAGGGGACACTGTGGAGGGGGATAGTGTGCAGTGGGGAAGGGGACACTGTGAAGGGGGATAGGGTGCAGTGGGGAAGGGGACACGGTGGATGGGGATAGAGTGCAGTGGGGAAGGGGACACGGTGGAGGGTGATGGGGTGCAGTGGGGAAGGGGACACGGTGGAGGGGGATAGGGTGCAGTGGGGAAGGGGACACTGTGAAGGGGGATAGGGTGCAGTGGGGAAGGGGACACAGTGGAGGGGGATAGGGTGCAGTGGGGAAGGGGACACTGTGAAGGGGGATAGGGTGCATTGGGGAAGGGGACACAGTGGAGGGGGATAGGGTGCAGTGGGGAAGGGGACACTGTGAAGGGGGATAGGGTGCAGTGAGGAAGGGGACATGGTGGAGGGGGATAGAGTGCAGTGGGGAAGGGGACACAGTGGAGGGGGATAGGGTGCAGTGGGGAAGGGGACACTGTGAAGGGGGATAGGGTGCAGTGAGGAAGGGGACATGGTGGAGGGGGATAGAGTGCAGTGGGGAAGGGGAGTCTGTGAAGGGGGATAGGGTGCAGTGGGGAAGGGGACGCGGTGGAGGGTGATGGGGTGCAGTGGGGAAGGGGACACGGTGGAGGGGGATAGGGTGCAGTGGGGAAGGGGACACTGTGAAGGGGGATAGGGTGCAGTGGGGAAGGGGACACAGTGGAGGGGTATCGGGTGCAGTGGGGAAGGGGGAGAGGGTGCAGTGGGGAAGGGGACACGGTGCTGGGGGATGGAGTGCAGTGGGGAAGGGGACACGGTGGAGGTTGATAGGGTGCAGTGGAGAAGGGGACACTGTGGAGGGGGATAGGGTGCAGTGGGGAAGGGGATACGGTGGAGGAGGAGGATGGAGTGCAGTGGGGAAGGGGACACTGAAGGGGGATAGTGTGCAGTGGGGAAGGGGACACGGTGGAGGGGGATAGAGTGCAGTGGGGAAGGGGACACGGTGGAGGGGGATAGGGTGCAGTGGGGAAGGGGACATTGTGAAGGGGGATAGGGTGCAGTGGGGAAGGGGACACGGTGGAGGGGGATAGAGTGCAGTGGGGAAGGGGATACTGTGAAGGGGGATAGGGTGCAGTGGGGAAGGGGACGCGGTGGAGCGTGATGGGGTGCAGTGGGGAAGGGGACACGGTGGAGGGGGATAGGGTGCAGTGGGGAAGGGGACACGGTGGAGGGGGATAGGGTGCAGTGGGGAAGGGGACACTGAAGGGGGATAGGGTGCAGTGGGGAAGGGGACACGGTGGAGGGGTATCGGGTGCAGTGGGGAAGGGGACACTGTGAAGGGGGATAGGGTGCAGTGGGGAAGGGGACACTGTGAAGGGGGATAGGGTGCAGTGGGGAAGGGGACACGGTGGAGGGGTATCGGGTGCAGTGGGGAAGGGCATACTGTGAAGGGGGATAGGGTGCAGTGGGGAAGGGGACACAGTGGAGGGGGATAGTGTGCAGTGGGGAAGGGCACACTGTGAAGTGGGATAGGGTGCAGTGGGGAAGGGGACACTGTGAAGGGGGATAGGGTGCAGTGCGGAAGGGGACACGGTGGAGGGGGATAGGGTGCAGTGGGGAAGGGGACACTGTGAAGGGGGATAGGGTGCAGTGGGGAAGGGGACACGGTGGAGGGGGATGGGATGCAGTGGGGAAGGGGTCACGGTGGAGGGGGATAGGGTGCAGTGGGGAAGGGGACACTGTGAAGGGGGATAGGGTGCAGTGGGGAAGGGGACACGGTGGAGGGGGATAGGGTGCAGTGGGGAAGGGGACACGGTGGGGGGATATCGGGTGCAGTGGGCAAGGGGACACGGTTCTGGGGGACAGAATGCAGTGGGGAAGGGGACACGGTGGAGGTTGATAGGGTGCAGTGGGGAAGGGGACACGGTGGAGGGGGATAGAGTACAGTGGGGAGGGGGATAGGGTGCAGTGGGGAAGGGGACACTAGAGGGGGATAGGGTGCAGTGGGGAAGGAGACACGGTGGAGGGTGATAGGGTGCAGTGGGGAAGGGGACACGGTGGAGGGGGATAGAGTGCAGTGGGGAAGGGGGATAGGGTGCAGTGGGGAATGGGACACGGTGGAGGGGGATCGAGTGCAGTGGGGAAGGGGACACGGTGCTGGGGGACAGGGTGTAGTGGGGAAGGGGACACTGTGGAGGGGGATAGAGTGTAGTGGGGAAGGGGACACTGTGGAGGGGGATAGGGTGCAGTGGGGAAGGGGACACGGTGGAGGGGGATAGGGTGCAGTGGGGAAGGGGACACGGTGGGGGGGTATCGGGTGCAGTGGGGAAGGGGACACTGTGGAGGGGGATAGAGTGCAGTGAGGAAGGGGACACGGTGGAGGGGGATAGAGTGCAGTGGGGAAGGGGAGACTGTGAAGGGGGATAGGGTGCAGTGGGGAAGGGGACGCGTTGGAGGGTGATGGGGTTCAGTGGGGAAGGGGACACGGTGGAGGTTGATGGGGTGCAGTGGGGAAGGGGACACTGTGAAGGGGGATAGGGTGCAGTGGGGAAGGGGACACGGCGGAGGGGGATAAGGTGCAGTGGGGAAGGGGACACTGTGAAGGGGGATAGGGTGCAGTGGGGAAGGGGACACGGTGGAGGGGTATCGGGTGCAGTGGGGAAGGGGACACGGTGCTGGGGGATAGAGTGCAGTGGGGAAGGGGACACGGTGGAGGTTGATAGGGTGCAGTGGGAAAGGGCACACTGTGAAGGGGGATAGGGTGCAGTGGGGAAGGGGACACAGTGGAGGGGGATAGGGTGCAGTGGGGAAGGGGACACAGTGGAGGGGGATAGGGTGCAGTGGGGAAGGGGACACTGTGAAGGGGGATAGGGTGCAGTGAGGAAGGGGAGTCTGTGAAGGGGGATAGGGTGCAGTGGGGAAGGGGACGCGGTGGAGGGTGATGGGGTGCAGTGGGGAAGGGGACACGGTGGAGGGGGATAGGGTGCAGTGGTGAAGGGGACACTGTGAAGGGGGATAGGGTGCAGTGGGGAAGGGGACATGGTGGAGGGGGATAGAGTGCAGTGGGGAAGGGGAGTCTGTGAAGGGGGATAGGGTGCAGTGGGGAAGGGGACACAGTGGAGGGGTATCGGGTGCAGTGGGGAAGGGGGAGAGGGTGCAGTGGGGAAGGGGACACGGTGCTGGGGGATGGAGTGCAGTGGGGAATGGGACACGGTGGAGGGGGATAGGGTGCAGTGGGGAAGGGGACACGGTGGAGGAGGATGGAGTGCAGTGGGGAAGGGGACATTGTGAAGGGGGATAGGGTGCAGTGGGGAAGGGGACACGGTAGGGGGTTATCGGGTGCAGTGGGGAAGGGGACACTGTGGAGGGGGATAGGGTGCAGTGGGGAAGGGGACACGGTGGGGGGGTATCGGGTGCAGTGGGGAAGGGGACACTGTGGAGGGGGATAGAGTGCAGTGGGGAAGGGGAGACTGTGAAGGGGGATAGGGTGCAGTGGGGAAGGGGACACGGTGGGGGGGTATCGGGTGCAGTGAGGAAGGGGACACGGTGGGGGGGTATCGGGTGCAGTGGGGAAGGGGACACTGTGGAGGGGGATAGGGTGCAGTGAGGAAGGGGACACGGTGGAGGGGGATAGAGTGCAGTGGGGAAGGGGACGCGGTGGAGCGTGATGGGGTGCAGTGGGGAAGGGGACACGGTGGAGGGGGATAGGGTGCAGTGGGGAAGGGGAGACTGTGAAGGGGGATAGGTGCAGTGGGGAAGGGGAGACTGTGAAGGGGGATAGGGTGCAGTGGGGAAGGGGACACGGTGGAGCGTGATGGGGTGCAGTGGGGAAGGGGACACGGTGGAGGGGGATAGGGTGCAGTGAGGAAGGGGACACTGTGAAGGGGGATAGGGTGCAGTGGGGAAGGGGACACTGTGGAGTGGGATAGGGTGCAGTGGGGAAGGGGACACTGTGAAGGGGGATAGGGTGCAGTGGGGAAGGGGACATGGAGGAGGGGGATAGAGTGCAGTGGGGAAGGGGAGACTGTGGAGTGGGATAGGGTGCAGTGGGGAAGGGGACATTGTGAAGGGGGATAGGGTGCAGTGGGGAAGGGGACACTGTGGAGGGGGATAGAGTGCAGTGGGGAAGGGGAGACTGTGAAGGGGGATAGGGTGCAGTGGGGAAGGGGACACTGTGAAGGGGGATAGGGTGCAGTGGGGAAGGGGACACGGTGGAGGGGGATAGGGTGCAGTGGGGAAGGGGACACGGTGGGGGGATATCGGGTGCAGTGGGCAAGGGGACACGGTGCTGGGGGACAGAATGCAGTGGGGAAGGGGACACGGTGGAGGTTGATAGGGTGCAGTGGGGAAGGGGACACGGTGGAGGGGGATAGAGTACAGTGGGGAGGGGGATAGGGTGCAGTGGGGAAGGGGACACTGGAGGGGGATAGGGTGCAGTGGGGAAGGAGACACGGTGGAGGGTGATAGGGTGCAGTGGGAAGGGGACACTGTGAAGGGGGATAGGGTGCAGTGGGGAATGGGACACGGTGGAGGGGGATCGAGTGCAGTGGGGAAGGGGACACGGTGCTGGGGGACAGGGTGTAGTGGGGAAGGGGACACTGTGGAGGGGGATAGAGTGCAGTGGGGAAGGGGACACGGTGGAGGGGGATAGGGTGCAGTGGGGAAGGGGACACGGTGGAGGGGGATAGGGTGCAGTGGGGAAGGGGACACGGTGGAGGGGGATAGGGTGCAGTGGGGAAGGGGACACGGTGGGGGGGGATAGAGTGCAGTGGGGAAGGGGACACGGTGGAGGGGGATAGGGTGCAGTGGGGAAGGGGACACGGTGGAGGGGGATAGGGTGCAGTGGGGAAGGGGACACGGTGGGGGGGGATAGAGTGCAGTGGGGAAGGGGACACGGTGGAGGGGGATAGGGTGCAGTGGGGAAGGGGACACGGTGGAGGGGGATAGGGTGCAGTGGGGAAGGGGACACGGTGGGGGGGTATCGGGTGCAGTGGGGAAGGGGACACTGTGGAGGGGGATAGAGTGCAGTGAGGAAGGGGACACGGTGGAGGGGGATAGAGTGCAGTGGGGAAGGGGAGACTGTGAAGGGGGATAGGGTGCAGTGGGGAAGGGGACGCGTTGAGGGTGATGGGGTTCAGTGGGGAAGGGGACACTGTGAAGGGGGATAGGGTGCAGTGGGGAAGGGGACACGGCGGAGGGGGATAAGCTGCAGTGGGGAAGGGGACACTGTGAAGGAGGATAGGGTGCAGTGGGGAAGGGGACACGGTGGAGGGGTATCGGGTGCAGTGGGGAAGGGGACACGGTGCTGGGGGATAGAGTGCAGTGGGGAAGGGGACACAGTGGAGGTTGATAGGGTGCAGTGGGAAAGGGCACACTGTGAAGGGGGATAGGGTGCAGTGGGGAAGGGGACACAGTGGAGGGGGATAGGGTGCAGTGGGGAAGGGGACACAGTGGAGGGGGATAGGGTGCAGTGGGGAAGGGGACACTGTGAAGGGGGATAGGGTGCAGTGAGGAAGGGGACATGGTGGAGGGGGATAGAGTGCAGTGGGGAAGGGGAGTCTGTGAAGGGGGATGGGGTGCAGTGGGGAAGGGGACGCGGTGGAGGGTGATGGGTTGCAGTGGGGAAGGGGACACGGTGGAGGGGGATAGTGTGCAGTGGGGAAGGGGACACGGTGGAGGGGGATAGGGTGCAGTGGGGAAGGGGACACTGTTAAGGGGGATAGTGTGCAGTGGGGAAGGGGACACGGTGGAGGGGGATAGAGTGCAGTGGGGAAGGGGACACTGTGAAGGGGGATAGGGTGCAGTGGGGAAGGGGACACTGTGAAGGGGGATAGGGTGCAGTGGGAAGGGGACACTGTGAAGGGGGATAGGGTGCAGTGGGGAAGGGGACACAGTGGAGGGTATAGGGTGCAGTGGGGAAGGGGACACTGTGAAGGGGGATAGGGTGCAGTGGGGAAGGGGACACAGTGGAGGGGTATAGGGTGCAGTGGGGAAGGGGACACTGTGAAGGGGGATAGGGTGCAGTGGGGAAGGGGACACAGTGGAGGGGTATCGGGTGCAGTGGGGAAGGGGGAGAGGGTGCAGTGGGGAAGGGGACACGGTGCTGGGGGATGGAGTGCAGTGGGGAAGGGACACGGTGGAGGTTGATAGGGTGCAGTGGAGAAGGGGACACTGTGGAGGAGGATGGAGTGCAGTGGGGAAGGAGACACTGTGAAGGGGGATAGGGTGCAGTGGGGAAGGGGACACGGTGGGAGGGTATCGGGTGCAGTGGGGAAGGGGACACTGTGGAGGGGGATAGGGTGCAGTGAGGAAGGGGACACGGTGGGGGGGTATCGGGTGCAGTGGGGAAGGGGACACTGTGGAGGGGATAGAGTGCAGTGGGGAAGGGGACGCGGTGGAGCGTGATGGGGTGCAGTGGGGAAGGGGACACGGTGGAGGGGGATAGGGTGCAGTGGGGAAGGGGACACGGTGGAGGGGGATAGGGTGCAGTGGGGAAGGGGACACAGTGGAGGGGGATAGGGTGCAGTGGGGAAGGGGACACTGTGAAGGGGGATAGTGTGCAGTGGGGAAGGGGACACGGTGGAGGGGGATAGAGTGCAGTGGGGAAGGGGACACTGTGAAGGGGGATAGGGTGCAGTGGGGAAGGGACACTGTGGAGTGGGATAGGGTGCAGTGAGGAAGGGGACATTGTGAAGGGGGATAGGGTGCAGTGGGGAAGGGGACATTGTGAAGGGGGATAGTGTGCAGTGAGGAAGGGGACGCGGTGGAGCGTGATGGGGTGCAGTGGGGAAGGGGACACGGTGGAGGGGGATAGAGTGCAGTGGGGAAGGGGAGACTGTGAAGGGGGATAGGGTGCAGTGGGGAAGGGGACGCGGTGGAGCGTGATGGGGTGCAGTGGGGAAGGGGACACGGTGGAGGGTGATGGGGTGCAGTGGGGAAGGGGACACTGTGAAGGGGGATAGGGTGCAGTGAGGAAGGGGACATGGTGGAGGGGGATAGAGTGCAGTGGGGAAGGGGACACTGTGAAGGGGGATAGGGTGCAGTGGGGAAGGGGACACGGTGGAGGGGGATAGGGTGCAGTGGGGAAGGGGACACTGTGAAGGGGGATAGGGTGCAGTGAGGAAGGGGACATGGTGGAGGGGGATAGACTGCAGTGGGGAAGGGGAGACTGTGAAGGGGGATAGGGTGCAGTGGGGAAGGGGACGCGGTGGAGGGTGATGGGGTGCAGTGGGGAAGGGGACACGGTGGAGGGGGATAGAGTGCAGTGGGGAAGGGGAGACTGTGAAGGGGGATAGGGTGCAGTGGGGAAGGGGACGCGGTGGAGGGTGATGGGGTGCAGTGGGGAAGGGGACATGGTGGAGGGGGATAAGGGTGCAGTGGGGAAGGGGACTCAGTGGAGGGGGATAGGGTGCAGTGGGGAAGGGGACACTGTGAAGGGGGATAGGGTGCAGTGGGGATTGGGACACGGTGGAGGGGGATAGGGTGCAGTGGGGAAGGGGACTCAGTGGAGGGGATAGGGTGCAGTGGGGAAGGGGAGACTGTGAAGGGGGATAGGGTGCAGTGGGGAAGGGGACACGGTGGAGGGGTATCGGGTGCAGTGGGGAATGTGACACGGTGCTGGGGGATAGACTGCAGTGGGGAAGGGGACACGGTGGAGGTTGATAGGGTGCAGTGAGGAAGGGGACATGGTGGAGGGGGATAGGGTGCAGTGGGGAAGGGGACACTGTGAAGGGGGATAGGGTGCAGTGAGGAAGGGGACATGGTGGAGGGGGATAGGGTGCAGTGGGGAAGGGGACGCGGTGGAGGGTGATGGGGTGCAGTGGGGATGGGGACACGGTGGAGGGGGATAGGGTGCAGTGGTGAAGGGGACACGGTGGAGGGGGATAGGGTGCAGTGGGGAAGGGGACGCGGTGGAGGGTGATGGGGTGCAGTGGGGATGGGGACACGGTGGAGGGGGATAGGGTGCAGTGGGGAAGGGGACACTGTGAAGTGGGATAGGGTGCAGTGGGGAAGGGGACTCAGTGGAGGGGATAGGGTGCAGTGGGGAAGGGGACACTGTGAAGTGGGATAGGGTGCAGTGGGGAAGGGGACACGGTGGAGGGGTATCGGGTGCAGTGGGGAAGGGGACACTGTGGAGTGGGATAGGGTGCAGTGGGGATGGGGACACGGTGGAGGGGTATCGGGTGCAGTGGGGAAGGGGACATGGTGGAGGGGTTTCGGGTGCAGTGGGGAAGGGGACACTGTGAAGGGGGATAGGGTGCAGTGGGGAAGGGGACACTGTGGAGGGTATCGGGTGCAGTGGGGAAGGGGACATGGTGGAGGGGGATAGGGTGCAGTGGGGAAGGGGACACTGTGGAGGGGGATAGGGTGCAGTGGGGAAGGGGACACTGTGAAGGGGGATAGGGTGCAGTGGGGAAGGGGACACGGTGGAGGGGGATAGGGTGCAGTGGGGAAGGGGACACGGTGGAGGGGTATCGGGTGCAGTGGGGAAGGGGACACGGTGCTGGGGGATAGAATGCAGTGGGGAAGGGGACACGGTGGAGGGGGATAGAGTACAGTGGGGAGGGGGATTGGGTGCAGTGGGGAAGGGGACACTGTGGAGGGGGATCGGGTGCAGTGGGGAAGGAGACACGGTGGAGGGTGATAGGGTGCAATGGGGAAGGGGACACGGTGGAGGGGGATAGAGTGCAGTGGGGAAGGGGACACTGTGGAGGGGGATAGAGTGCAGTGGGGAAGGGGACACTGTGAAGGGGGATAGGGTGCAGTGCGGAAGGGGACACGGTGGAGGGGATAGGGTGCAGTGGGAAGGGGACACGGTGGATGGGGATAGAGTGCAGTGGGGAAGGGGACACTGTGGAGGGGGATAGGGTGCAGTGGGGAAGGGGACACTGTGGAGGGGGATTGGGTGCAGTGGGGAAGGGGACACGGTGGAGGGGGATAGGGCGCAGTGGGGAAGGGGACATTGTGAAGGGGGATAGGGTGCAGTGGGGAAGGGGACACGGTGGAGGGGGATAGGGTGCAGTGGGGAAGGGGACATTGTGAAGGGGGATAGGGTGCAGTGGGGAAGGGGACACGGTGGGGGGGTATCGGGTGCAGTGGGGAAGGGGACACTGTGGAGGGGGATAGGGTGCAGTGAGGAAGGGGACACGGTGGAGGGGGATAGAGTGCAGTGGGGAAGGGGAGACTGTGATGGGGGATAGGGTGCAGTGGGGAAGGGGACGCGTTGGAGGGTGATGGGGTGCAGTGGGGAAGGGGACACGGTGGAGGTTGATGGGGTGCAGTGGGGAAGGGGACACTGTGAAGGGGGATAGGGTGCAGTGGGGAAGGGGACACGGTGGAGGGGGATAGGGTGCAGTGGGGAAGGGGACACTGTGAAGGGGGATAGGGTGCAGTGGGGAAGGGGACACGGTGGAGGGGATAGGGTGCAGTGAGGAAGGGGACATGGTGGAGGGGGATAGAGTGCAGTGGGGAAGGGGAGACTGTGAAGGGGGATAGGGTGCAGTGGGGAAGGGGACACTGTGAAGGGGGATAGGGTGCAGTGAGGAAGGGGACATGGTGGAGGGGGATAGAGTGCAGTGGGGAAGGGGAGACTGTGAAGGGGGATAGGGTGCAGTGGGGAAGGGGACGCGGTGGAGGGGGATAGAGTGCAGTGGGGAAGGGGAGACTGTGAAGGGGGATAGGGTGCAGTGAGGAAGGGGACATGGTGGAGGGGGATAGAGTGCAGTGGGGAAGGGGACACTGTGAAGGGGGATAGGGTGCAGTGAGGAAGGGGACATGGTGGAGGGGGATAGAGTGCAGTGGGGAAGGGGAGACTGTGAAGGGGGATAGGGTGCAGTGGGGAAGGGGACGCGGTGGAGGGTGATGGGGTGCAGTGGAGAAGGGGACACTGTGGAGGGGGATAGGGTGCAGTGGGGAAGGGGACACGGTGGAGGAGGATGGAGTGCAGTGGGGAAGGGGACACTGTGAAGGGGGATAGGGTGCAGTGGGGAAGGGGACACGGTGGAGGGGGATAGGGTGCAGTGGGGAAGGGGACACGGTGGGGGGGTATCGGGTGCAGTGGGGAAGGCGACACTGTGGAGGGGGATAGGGTGCAGTGAGGAAGGGGACACGGTGGAGGGGGATAGAGTGCAGTGGGGAAGGGGACACGGTGGAGGGGATAGGGTGCAGTGGGGAAGGGGACACGGTGGAGGGGGATAGGGTGCAGTGGGGAAGGGGACACGGTGGAGGTTGATAGGGTGCAGTGGAAAAGGGCACACTGTGAAGGGGGATAGGGTGCAGTGGGGAAGGGGACACAGTGGAGGGGGGAAGGGGACACTGTGAAGGGGGATGGGGTGCAGTGAGGAAGGGGACATGGTGGAGGGGGATAGAGTGCAGTGGGGAAGGGGAGACTGTGAAGGGGGATAGGATGCAGTGGGGAAGGGGACGCGGTGGAGGGTGATGGGGTGCAGTGGGGAAGGGGACACGGTGGAGGGTGATGGGGTGCAGTGGGGATGGGGACACGGTGGAGGGGGATAGGGTGCAGTGGGGAAGGGGACACTATGAAGTGGGATAGGGTGCATTGGGGAAGGGGACACAGTGAAGGGGGATAGGGTGCAGTGGGGAAGGGGACACGGTGGAGGGGGATAGGGTGCAGTGGGGAAGGGGACACTGTGGAGGGGGATAGGGTGCAGTGGGGAAGGGGACACAGTGGAGGGGGATAGGGTGCAGTGGGGAAGGAGACACGGTGAAGGGGGATAGGGTGCAGTGGGGAAGGGGACACGGTGGAGGGGGATAGGGTGCAGTGGGGAAGGGGACACGGTGGAGGGGGATAGGGTGCAGTGGGGAAGGAGACACGGTGAAGGGGGATAGGGTGCAGTGGGGAAGGGGACACGGTGGAGGGGGATAGGGTGCATTGGGGAAGGGGACACGGTGGAGGGGGATAGGGTGCAGTGGGGAAGGGGACACTGTGAAGGGGGATAGGGTGCAGTGGGGAAGGGGACACGGTGGAGGGGGATAGGGTGCAGTGGGGAAGGGGACACTGTGAAGGGGGATAGGGTGCATTGGGGAAGGGGACACGGTGGAGGGGGATAGGGTGCAGTGGGGAAGGGGAGACTGTGAAGGGGGATAGGGTGTATTGGGGAAGGGGACACGGTGGAGGGGGATAGGGTGCAGTGGGGAAGGGGACACTGTGAAGGGGGATAGGGTGCATTGGGGAAGGGGACACGGTGGAGGGGGATAGGGTGCAGTGGGGAAGGGGACACTGTGAAGGGGGATAGGGTGCAGTGGGGAAGGGGACACTGTGAAGGGGGATAGGGTGCATTGGGGAAGGCGACACGGTGGAGGGGGATAGGGTGCAGTGGGGAAGGGGACACTGTGGAGGGGGATAGGGTGCAGTGGGGAAGGGGACACTGTGAAGGGGGATAGGGTGCATTGGGGAAGGGGACACGGTGGAGGGGGATAGGGTGCAGTGGGGAAGGGGACACTGTGGAGGGGGATAGGGTGCATTGGGGAAGGGGACACGGTGGAGGGGGATAGGGTGCAGTGGGGAAGGGGACACTGTGGAGGGGGATAGGGTGCATTGGGGAAGGGGACACGGTGGAGGGGGATAGGGTGCAGTGGGGAAGGGGACACTGTGAAGGGGGATAGGGTGCAGTGGGGAAGGGGACACTGTGAAGGGGGATAGGGTGCAGTGGGGAAGGGGACACTGTGGAGGGGGATAGGGTGCAGTGGGGAAGGGGACACTGTGAAGGGGGATAGGGTGCAGTGGGGAAGGGGACACAGTGGAGGGGGATAGGGTGCAGTGGGGAAGGAGACACGGTGAAGGGTGATAGGGTGCAGTGGGGAAGGGGACACGGTGGAGGGGGATAGGGTGCAGTGGGGAAGGGGACACTGTGGAGTGGGATAGGGTGCAGTGGGGAAGGGGACACTGTGGAGGGGGATAGGGTGCAGTGGGGAAGGAGACACGGTGGAGGGGGATAGAGTGCAGTGGGGAAGGGGACACTGTGAAGGGGGATAGGGTGCAGTGCGGAAGGGGACACGGTGGAGGGGGATAGGGTGCAGTGGGGAAGGGAACACGGTGGAGGGTGATAGGGTGCAGTGGGGAAGGGAACACGGTGGAGGGTGATGGGATGCAGTGGGGAAGGGGACACTGTGGAGGGGGATAGGGTGCAGTGGGGAAGGAGACACGGTGGAGGGTGATAGGGTGCAGTGGGGAAGGGGACACGGTGGAGGGGGATAGGGTGCAGTGGGGAAGGGGACACTGTGAAGGGGGATAGGGTGCAGTGCGGAAGGGGACACGGTGGAGGGGGATAGGGTGCAGTGGGGAAGGGAACACGGTGGAGGGTGATAGGGTGCAGTGGGGAAGGGGACACGGTGGAGGGGTATAGGGTGCAGTGGGGAAGGGGACACTGTGAAGGGGGATAGGGTGCAGTGGGGAAGGGGACACGGTGGAGGGGGATAGGGTGCAGTGGGGAAGGGGACACGGTGGGGGGATATTGGGTGCAGTGGGCAAGGGGACACGGTGCTGGGGGATAGAATGCAGTGGGGAAGGGGACACGGTGGAGGTTGATTGGGTGCAGTGGGGAAGGCGTCACGGTGGAGGGGGATAGAGTACAGTGGGGAGGGGGATAGGGTGCAGTGGGGAAGGGGACACTGTGGAGGGGGATAGGGTGCAGTGGGGAAGGGGACACTGTGAAGGGGGATAGGGTGCAGTGGGGAAGGGGACACTGTGGAGGGGGATAGGGTGCAGTGGGGAAGGGGACACTGTGAAGGGGGATAGGGTGCAGTGGGGAAGGGGACACGGTGGAGGGGTATCGGGTGCAGTGGGGAAGGGGACACGGTGGAGGGGGATAGGGTGCAGTGGGGAAGGGGACACGGTGGAGGGGGATAGGGTGCAGTGGGGAAGGGGACACGGTGGAGGTTGATAGGGTGCAGTGGAAAAGGGCACACTGTGAAGGGGGATAGGGTGCAGTGGGGAAGGGGACACAGTGGAGGGGGGAAGGGGACACTGTGAAGGGGGATGGGGTGCAGTGAGGAAGGGGACATGGTGGAGGGGGATAGAGTGCAGTGGGGAAGGGGAGACTGTGAAGGGGGATAGGATGCAGTGGGGAGGGGACGCGGTGGAGGGTGATGGGGTGCAGTGGGGAAGGGGACACGGTGGAGGGTGATGGGGTGCAGTGGGGATGGGGACACGGTGGAGGGGGATAGGGTGCAGTGGGGAAGGGGACACTATGAAGTGGGATAGGGTGCATTGGGGAAGGGGACACAGTGAAGGGGGATAGGGTGCAGTGGGGAAGGGGACACGGTGGAGGGGGATAGGGTGCAGTGGGAAGGGGACACTGTGGAGGGGGATAGGGTGCAGTGGGGAAGGGGACACAGTGGAGGGGGATAGGGTGCAGTGGGGAAGGAGACACGGTGAAGGGGGATAGGGTGCAGTGGGGAAGGGGACACGGTGGAGGGGGATAGGGTGCAGTGGGGAAGGGGACACGGTGGAGGGGGATAGGGTGCAGTGGGGAAGGAGACACGGTGAAGGGGGATAGGGTGCAGTGGGGAAGGGGACACGGTGGAGGGGGATAGGGTGCATTGGGGAAGGGGACACGGTGGAGGGGATAGGGTGCAGTGGGGAAGGGGACACTGTGAAGGGGGATAGGGTGCAGTGGGGAAGGGGACACGGTGGAGGGGGATAGGGTGCAGTGGGGAAGGGGACACTGTGAAGGGGGATAGGGTGCATTGGGGAAGGGGACACGGTGGAGGGGGATAGGGTGCAGTGGGGAAGGGGAGACTGTGAAGGGGGATAGGGTGTATTGGGGAAGGGGACACGGTGGAGGGGGATAGGGTGCAGTGGGGAAGGGGACACTGTGAAGGGGGATAGGGTGCATTGGGGAAGGGGACACGGTGGAGGGGGATAGGGTGCAGTGGGGAAGGGGACACTGTGAAGGGGGATAGGGTGCAGTGGGGAAGGGGACACTGTGAAGGGGGATAGGGTGCATTGGGGAAGGCGACACGGTGGAGGGGGATAGGGTGCAGTGGGGAAGGGGACACTGTGGAGGGGGATAGGGTGCAGTGGGAAGGGACACTGTGAAGGGGGATAGGGTGCATTGGGGAAGGGGACACGGTGGAGGGGGATAGGGTGCAGTGGGGAAGGGGACACTGTGGAGGGGGATAGGGTGCATTGGGGAAGGGGACACGGTGGAGGGGGATAGGGTGCAGTGGGGAAGGGACACTGTGGAGGGGGATAGGGTGCATTGGGGAAGGGGACACGGTGGAGGGGGATAGGGTGCAGTGGGGAAGGGGACACTGTGAAGGGGGATAGGGTGCAGTGGGGAAGGGGACACTGTGAAGGGGGATAGGGTGCAGTGGGGAAGGGGACACTGTGGAGGGGGATAGGGTGCAGTGGGGAAGGGGACACTGTGAAGGGGGATAGGGTGCAGTGGGGAAGGGGACACAGTGGAGGGGGATAGGGTGCAGTGGGGAAGGAGACACGGTGAAGGGTGATAGGGTGCAGTGGGGAAGGGGACACGGTGGAGGGGGATAGGGTGCAGTGGGGAAGGGGACACTGTGGAGTGGGATAGGGTGCAGTGGGGAAGGGGACACTGTGGAGGGGGATAGGGTGCAGTGGGGAAGGAGACACGGTGGAGGGGGATAGAGTGCAGTGGGGAAGGGGACACTGTGAAGGGGGATAGGGTGCAGTGCGGAAGGGGACACGGTGGAGGGGGATAGGGTGCAGTGGGGAAGGGAACACGGTGGAGGGTGATAGGGTGCAGTGGGGAAGGGAACACGGTGGAGGGTGATGGGATGCAGTGGGGAAGGGGACACTGTGGAGGGGGATAGGGTGCAGTGGGGAAGGAGACACGGTGGAGGGTGATAGGGTGCAGTGGGGAAGGGGACACGGTGGAGGGGGATAGGGTGCAGTGGGGAAGGGGACACTGTGAAGGGGGATAGGGTGCAGTGCGGAAGGGGACACGGTGGAGGGGGATAGGGTGCAGTGGGGAAGGGAACACGGTGGAGGGTGATAGGGTGCAGTGGGGAAGGGGACACGGTGGAGGGGTATAGGGTGCAGTGGGGAAGGGGACACTGTGAAGGGGGATAGGGTGCAGTGGGGAAGGGGACACGGTGGAGGGGGATAGGGTGCAGTGGGGAAGGGGACACGGTGGGGGGATATTGGGTGCAGTGGGCAAGGGGACACGGTGCTGGGGGATAGAATGCAGTGGGGAAGGGGACACGGTGGAGGTTGATTGGGTGCAGTGGGGAAGGCGTCACGGTGGAGGGGGATAGAGTACAGTGGGGAGGGGGATAGGGTGCAGTGGGAAGGGGACACTGTGGAGGGGGATAGGGTGCAGTGGGGAAGGGGACACTGTGAAGGGGGATAGGGTGCAGTGGGGAAGGGGACACTGTGGAGGGGGATAGGGTGCAGTGGGGAAGGGGACACTGTGAAGGGGGATAGGGTGCAGTGGGGAAGGGGACACGGTGGAGGGGTATCGGGTGCAGTGGGGAAGGGGACACTGTGGAGGGGGATAGGGTGCAGTGGGGAAGGGGACACAGTGGAGGGGGATAGGATGCAGTGGGAAGGGGACACGGTGGAGGGGGATAGAGTGCAGTGGGGAAGGGGACACTGAAGGGGGATAGTGTGCAGTGGGGAAGGGGACACGGTGGAGGGGGATAGGGTGCAGTGGGGAAGGGAACACGGTGGAGGGGGATAAGGTGCAGTGGGGAAGGGGACACTGTGGAGTGGGATAGTGTGCAGTGGGGAAGGGGACACGGTGGAGGAGGATAGAGTGCAGTGGGGCAGGGGACACTGTGAAGGGGGATAGTGTGCAGTGGGGAAGGGACACAGTGGAGGGGATAGAGTGCAGTGGGGAAGGGGACACTGAAGGGGGATAGGGTGCAGTGGGGAAGGGGACACGGTGGAGGGGTATTGGGTGCAGTGGGGAAGGGGACACTGTGGAGGGGGATAGGATGCAGTGGGGAAGGGGACACGGTGGAGGAGGATAGAGTGCAGTGGGGCAGGGGACACTGTGAAGGGGGATAGTGTGCAGTGGGGAAGGGACACAGTGGAGGGGGATAGGGTGCAGTGGGGAAGGGAACACGGTGGAGGGTGATGGGATGCAGTGGGGAAGGGGTCACGGTGGAGGGGGATAGGGTGCAGTGGGGAAGGGGACACGGTGGAGGGGTATCGGGTGCAGTGGGGAAGGGGGAGAGGGTGCAGTGGGGAAGGGGACACGGTGGAGTGGTATCGGGTGCAAAGGGGAAGGGGACACGGTGCTGGGGGATGGAGTGCAGTGGGGAAGGGGACACGGTGGAGGTTGATAGGGTGCAGTGGAGAAGGGGACCCGGTGGAGGAGGATGGAGTGCAGTGGGGAAGGGGACACTGTGAAGGGGGATAGGGTGCAGTGGGGAAGGGGACACGGTGGGGGGGGATAGGGTGCAGTGGGGAAGGGGACACGGTGGGGGGTATCGGGTGCAGTGGGGAAGGCGACACTGTGGAGGGGGATAGGGTGCAGTGAGGAAGGGGACACGGTGGAGGGGGATAGAGTGCAGTGGGGAAGGGGACACGGTGGAGGGGGATAGGGTGCAGTGGGGAAGGGGACACGGTGGAGGAGGATGGAGTGCAGTGGGGAAGGGGACACTGTGAAGGGGGATAGGGTGCAGTGGGGAAGGGGACACGGTGGAGGGGGATAGGGTGCAGTGGGGAATTGGACACGGTGGGGGGTATCGGGTGCAGTGGGGAAGGCGACACTGTGGAGGGGGATAGGGTGCAGTGAGGAAGGGGACACGGTGGAGGGGGATAGAGTGCAGTGGGGAAGGGGACACGGTGGAGGGGGATAGGGTGCAGTGGGGAAGGGGACACGGTGGGGGGGTATCGGGTGCAGTGGGGAAGGCGACACTGTGGAGGGGGATAGGGTGCAGTGAGGAAGGGGACACGGTGGAGGGGGATAGAGTGCAGTGGGGAAGGGGACACGGTGGAGGGGGATAGGGTGCAGTGGGGAAGGGGACACGGTGGAGGTTGATAGGGTGCAGTGGAAAAGGGCACACTGTGAAGGGGGATAGGGTGCAGTGGGGAAGGGGACACAGTGGAGGGGGATAGGGTGCAGTGGGGAAGGGGACACTGTGAAGGGGGATGGGGTGCAGTGAGGAAGGGGACATGGTGGAGGGGGATAGAGTGCAGTGGGGAAGGGGAGACTGTGAAGGGGGGATAGGATGCAGTGGGGAAGGGGACGCGGTGGAGGGTGATGGGTGCAGTGGGGAAGGGGACACGGTGGAGTGTGATGGGGTGCAGTGGGGATGGGGACACGGTGGAGGGGGATAGGGTGCAGTGGGGAAGGGACACTGTGAAGTGGGATAGGGTGCATTGGGGAAGGGGACACAGTGAAGGGGGATAGGGTGCAGTGGGGAAGGGGACACGGTGGAGGGGGATAGGGTGCAGTGGGGAAGGGGACACTGTGGAGGGGGATAGGGTGCAGTGGGGAAGGGGACACAGTGGAGGGGGATAGGGTGCAGTGGGGAAGGAGACACGGTGAAGGGGGATAGGGTGCAGTGGGGAAGGGGACACGGTTGAGGGGGATAGGGTGCATTGGGGAAGGGGACACGGTGGAGGGGGATAGGGTGCAGTGGGGAAGGGGACACTGTGAAGGGGGATAGGGTGCAGTGGGGAAGGGGACACGGTGGAGGGGGATATGGTGCAGTGGGGAAGGGGACACTGTGAAGGGGGATAGGGTGCATTGGGGAAGGGGACATGGTGGAGGGGGATAGGGTGCAGTGGGGAAGGGGACACTGTGAAGGGGGATAGGGTGCATAGGGGAAGGGACACGGTGGAGGGGGATAGGGTGAGGTGGGGAAGGGACACTGTGAAGGGGGATAGGGTGCAGTGGGGAAGGGGACACTGTGAAGGGGGATAGGGTGCATTGGGGAAGGGGACACGGTGGAGGGGGATAGGGTGCAGTGGGGAAGGGGACACTGTGAAGGGGATAGGGTGCAGTGGGGAAGGGGACACTGTGAAGGGGGATAGGGTGCAGTGGGGAAGGGACACTGTGAAGGGGGATAGGGTGCAGTGGGGAAGGGGACACTGTGGAGGGGGATAGGGTGCAGTGGGGAAGGGGACACTGTGAAGGGGGATAGGGTGCATTGGGGAAGGGGACACGGTGGAGGGGGATAGGGTGCAGTGGGGAAGGGGACACTGTGGAGGGGGATAGGGTGCATTGGGGAAGGGGACACTGTGAAGGGGGATAGGGTGCAGTGGGAAGGGGACACTGTGGAGGGGGATAGGGTGCAGTGGGGAAGGGGACACTGTGGAGCGGGATAGGGTGCAGTGGGGAAGGGGACACAGTGGAGGGGGATAGGGTGCAGTGGGGAAGGAGACACGGTGAAGGGTGATAGGGTGCAGTGGGGAAGGGGACACGGTGGAGGGGGATAGGGTGCAGTGGGGAAGAGGACACTGTGGAGTGGGATAGGGTGCAGTGGGGAAGGGGACACTGTGGAGGGGGATAGGGTGCAGTGGGGAAGGAGACACGGTGGAGGGGGATAGAGTGCAGTGGGGAAGGGGACACTGTGAAGGGGGATAGGGTGCAGTGCGGAAGGGGACACGGTGGAGTA